>NC_061100.1:2817165-2889665 GCF_015104395.2 Macrobrachium nipponense | reverse complement strand
TGTTGAAAGGAGGAATGTGCAGACTTATCATTTTTTAACTTCCCATGGAGACAGAGTCCGAGCGACAACCTAAGAATGCTGATAACTCTTTTTTGGGTGGTATGATGTTAAAGTTCCTTACCTAAGCATATCAGTGCATGAGGGCTTGTTCAAGGTGCCTTTGAAAACTGGCTGCGACCAGTTACCTGGGGCGTTGACGAAGTTCTTGTAATGATGGTTTTTTATTGTGGGTATCCACAAAGTGCTGATGAATGGCTCCTTGGTTTCTGTGAGCCTGCATGCGACGTTTGAGTGTAGTGGTTGTGTGTCAGATATAGCATTTTTGGGGGGACTGACATTGCTCGTCAGCACAGACAAACTTGTACACTATATCAGATTCAACCTCTTTCTCCGTCGATGGCGCCGTACTATTTTTCATTATCAATGAGGCCGTACGGTTTGGTTTGCAGTAAATTCTTGCTGTTATTTTGTTATATGGCGCTAGGGGGTTGGTTCCTCTTCGCAGTATACCAAGGATGGCTTTCCTTTCAACTATGGGAGATATATTGATGATATCTTTATAACAACAAAGGGCGAAAATGACATAGTAGAATTAGTAAATAAACTCCAAGCAAATTCTACATTAAATTTTACGGTAGAAAAAAAGTGATGAGAAGATGCTCCCTTTCTTGGACGTACTTGTGACCCAAAAGAACAACAAATACAATACCACTGTATACACTAAAAAGACAGACGCTGGGAGATGCTTAAATGCTAGAGGAGAATGCCCTGATGCATATAAACGATCTGTGGTAAATGCATACATAAAACGCGCCATAACACACTGTTCGACGTGGAAAGCGACTAACGAAGAAATCAACAGAGTTCAACAGCTGCTCACAAATAACGGCTACCCAGATGACATGATCCAGCAAGTTGTCAAAAAGAGATTAGAGGCTTTCCATAACCCGACCCCGAAGGACAACACACAAGACAAAGACAAAGAAATAGTGATATACCATCAGATAACATACAACAAACACCACGAAGATGAAAGGAAAGCCATCCTTGGTATACTGCGAAGAGGAACCACCCCCCTAGCGCCATATAACCAAATAACAGCAAGAATTTACTGCAAACCAAACCTTACGGCCTCATTGATAATGAAAAATAGTACGGCCCCATCGGCGGAGAAAGAGGTTGAATCTGATATAGTGTACAAGTTTGTCTGTGCTGACGAGCAATGTCAGTCCCCCCAAAAATGCTATATCGGACACACAACCACTACACTCAAACGTCGCATGCAGGCTCACAGAAACCAAGGAGCCATTCATCAGCACTTTGTGGATACCCACAATAAAAAACCATCATTACAAGAACTTCTCACAAACACCAAAATAATACACAAGGAAGGCAACTACAATCGTTTATTGATATCAGAAGCAGTCAGCATCGCCATGCAACGTCCCAGCCTTAACATCCAACGTGAGGCAGACCGATCCTTGCCCTCATGTAGGAGGCAGCCCTTCAACCGCGTGGAACAAAACCCCCACACGCGGACAGGAGCGCACACTGACTTTCAGTAAATTAATGTATATTTATGTATAATGTGTATATAATAACTTACTTTCAACTTTTTTTATATAATATCTGTTATTAACATATTTATTTATTTGTCTTATTTTATGTTTCACTATAGTCTTTTGTAAATACTTAAAACTAGGTATCTGGCAATTGTACTACTTTTCCGTCCTCATGACGTCACAAAACGCATGTAGGCTCATATTTGTATCAGTACGCTTGATAACGTCAATACGTATAGGTTTACGAAACAGCTGTCGCGTGGAAAAATACTGGAGTAAAATGAAGAACCCCATTATGTGTCCATTAGTAACCTGAACAATGAAGTAAAGAAAATAATTAGAAAATATGAAGCAATTTCAAAAAAGCTGGTTAACAGTGAGAAAGCCATTCTATTCAATGGATATATATATATATTATATATATATATATATATATATATATATATATATATATATATATACTGCCGTTAGATCCTTTAGTTGAAAACGTTACTGACAAATGCTGTTTACCCCCATACCCGCTCCTCGTCCGGAAATAGAATCAACATTGGCAAGGGACATCTGTTGGAAATACGATCTTTCTTCTTAAATTCGCTTACTGTGGATGTTACATTCGGTTTTGAGGAATCTTACATCCATCTAATATCTGGGAAATATTATCGGTGTTAAAATGATCCAAATTTAGAAAAAAGGCGCGTGATGATATAAAATGACTTAAGAATTAAACGCTAATTTTTAACGCGACTGTAATTTTTCCAAGTATTTTATTGAACGAATTTTGGATACCAGTTTCCTGAGGATCTTTAATGAAAGAAATAGAAAGAAGATATGGGAAGAAACCGCGCATTTTCATTGGATAAAAATAAAGTTAACGAAGTAAATCCCGGATATGAACCAACATAAAAATAATAGTGGCATCAATCAAGACATGAAAGACAATACTGACTTTTAAAAAACAAGTCGGGAACGAGATAGGCAATATGTCGAAGTGACGTTAAAAGACAGCGGTGTCACCGCGACAAGACAGGCTTCATCCAGCAATGAATAATGATCTCGACGCAGGGAACCTCGATTACTTTATTACATAGGGACATTTCGAAGCGTAGCGACATCCGGCAGTTAAAACGTTGCATATGGAAGCTTGAACCTAAAAAGAAGAAAAGAAGTTAGCGTGCTGAGAACAATATCATGAAAGCGAAGTAAGTATGAATTGTAGTGGTCACGGAGGCTCGTATACTTTCGTTACAATACAGAAATAAGACAGGGACGACATGCGACAAGTGCGTTGTATGTAAATGTGCGTCAGGCACACATGAGATGTAAGGGAAAATTCATTGCTCGAGGTAAGCGAGAATCGGATGAGAAAGAGAAAGCGGGAGAGATCATCATGAAAACAGGAACATTCGGTAGATAGCAAATCTCTACCAAGGACATCCCATCAGTGAGTAATGAACTAGTAACAATGAAGGCACAGTAATAATCTTGGTGCGGCAATGGCATTTTACGCAGATAAGAAAGCTTGGAATGATAACGAGCGTGACGGATTTCCGTGACAAATTTATAAGTTATATCATTTGTCCACCAGAAGTCAATCATCTGGAGGGAGAGGATCATCTATTGAATTTTTTTATTTTTATGTACGTTCATTGATACCCATTCGCCCGTTCTTGGGACATCATAATTACACACACATACACACACACGCACGAGCGCGAATACACAAACAGGTAAACCCAAAAAGCCTCAATCTCCTTCCTATAACTTGATTACCAGATTCTTTTGAGTAAATTGAATGCGATTTATCAGAAAAATACGTATGTATGAAAATTTTGTCTCATGTGTCTGTTCTACTCTTTTTTGCCTTCGATTTCCAACAACAGCGGGAAGCTATGTTCATTTTGTCTACCAACTTCTGCACGAATAGGAAAACCAATATCTGTAAATTATTTATAAATAACATTCATTGATATGTTTCACAGTTCAAAGAATCTGTATGTATGAAAAACCGAGTTTCAAAAACACTTTACCAGAATAAAGGAAAATACAACGAAGTTGGAAATGTCTGCGAATGGCTCCACAAATCTCTTTCAGAAAGCGGGAAGTTAGTAGGTTAGTGAACTAAAATAAAAGGACGGTTAAAAAACTAGTAGAGAGAGAAGAAGTACATAATAGCAGTACAAGCTTCGTTGGTACATCACCGGTCGATTTATGGGCCTGTTTTAGGGAGAGGAAACCTGCAGAGAAAATAAGGTTAGTGAGCTGGCAATGGAGAGGATCCCATAATTCTTCTGTCATTGGCAATCCAGGCACCTTAAGACAAAAGGGTTGGGTTATTGAACCCTCATTCGACCTTTTCACAGAAGTAAAGGAACTGTCGGTGATCACCTTTTAAGGGAAAGCGTGGTCTGTGGTATTGTAGTGTACTAATAAACGAATAGAATCACCCTTTTCACAAGGCAAAAGAATATTCCAGAAACAGCCATGTTGTTGTGAATAGCATCACACATCACTTCGTCATAAAATGAAAATAGAAAGTTCTGAAAGGAAAAACACAGGTGTAGAATTTTTCAGTGGCTAATTTAGGTTCAGTATTCTATAGTAATTGCATATGTGTGTATTGTGTGTGTATATATATATATATATATATATATATATATATATAATATATATATTATATATATATATATATATATGCATACAAAATTATATTTTGATGGAAATGTATTTTCCTCTTTTTTTTCCTTTTTTGTATGGAAAACGCTGCAAGAAACTCGACCGAGGGAGAAAGAGATCTTGTATAATATATATACATATCATATATATATATAATATATATATATATATATATATATATATATATATATATATATATATATATATATATATACATATTTCAGTTAAAAGAACGATAAGGAAAAAATAACAAAGTATTTCTTGAAATAACAGTCCTAGTTTTTTCAATGGTTTTAAACGAGAGAGAGAGAGAGAGAGAGAGAGAGAGAGAGAGAGAGAGAGAGAGAGAGAGAGAGAGAGAGAGAGAGAGAGAGAGCTGATAATGTATACCGTGCCACAATGGTAGATATGTATATTTTAATTCGAAGTGATGAAAACTACCAGAAACGCGTCCAAAGCTTTTCAAAAATATTACTTGATCATTATGATCATTAATGTTTATTGGTGGAATAGAGATAGTCTGCATTTGGGAAAGTGTTTGAATTTGTTTGGAGTCGACACAGTGCTCTAGCTTGTTTAAAAATAATTTCAAAAGTATGGTTCCGTATGTCAGCAAATAATAAAAGGAAAGTGTAATTGGGTAGTTCCTAATAAAAATTAGTATCATTTAGCCAGTTGTGCTCGGTTTCCAAATTACCAACAAACCCAATAAAACCAGAAACCTTCGCTCCTCAGTTCCACTACGACCATAGAACCAATGCCAGATGGTCCTTATACCAGTTTTGTCTTAACCCAAGCGAGATTGGTCATGCATCATTCGTACTCAAAGCCCCTGACTTGAAGATCTGTCACTTACATTGTGGTTAACCTTTGCAAATCAAGTAGCACGCGTACCCACACGTACTATGAGAGACAAGTTCCCGCATATGTGGGATAAGCCAAGTTGCAGTGCCACTGATCATTTCAGCGACTCCATTGCGGGGAGCAATTCTAACTCATTCTGGGACATTGCGTTTAGTTCCGAAGTCATCTGACATTATTGCTTTCAGTAATATCATCAATTCGTGTTCAAGTCTAAAGAGAGTTGGCAGGGATATACAGGTACTCTCTCTCTCTCTCTCTCTCTCTCTCTCTCTCTCTCTCTCTCTCTCTCTCTCAAATGATTAGATGACTTGTAATCCAGGAATATAGATTGTCCAATCTTTTGGAAACAATACGGGAAAAGAACGTTAAAAACCTGTGTGTGTGCGCGCGCGCAAAGCTTTTACACGCTGCATGACCAGGTTGCTCTATTCTTGTTGTATATACTACACGTTATCTTAAAATGTTTTAAAAGTGATTCTCACTTTAAGAAGGCCGGGTAACCATCGAGCATTTTAAAGATGTTACTTGGTTATAGTCTGGTAAAATTGGTTAAAATAACTCTCTCTCTCTCTCTCTCTCTCTCTCTCTCTCTCTCTCTCTCTCTCTCTCTCTCTCATTTCCTTGTATTCCCTGTGAAGATGAAAGGATAAATTTAGCTTCTTTATTGTTGTAATTATTATTATTAATTTCCATTGATATTAAGCGTATACAGAGACCGGCGATAATAATATTTTCAAGTTCTTTAAAAAAAATCAGGGACACAGATAGACAGTTACCTGGTTATCATCTGGGAAAAGTTTTTGAAAAATCAATCTTTCCTTCTCTCTCTCTCTCTCTCTTCTCTCTCTCTCTCTCTCTATCTCTCTCCTCTCTCTCTCTCTCTCTCTCGCACACACACACACACACACACACACACACACACACACACACACAATGTGTCCTGAAGACATGGCTGCCTCATAGCTTAGTAAGATTACGTCCAGCTCTCACATCATTTGGTCGCAATGGGAGAAAGAGGCATTTTCCACACCGATGATTCTTCTCGACCTGTTATATATTCGCTCGTTGGTTTTTCCTTTTCTTACTTCCTGAACTCCTCTCAAATATTCTTGAGGTTATTTATGAATCAAATGGCACTTTAGAGGATGCCTAGAACACTTGTTTATATATCTGTATGAAAATATATATATATATATATATATATATATATATATATATATATATATATATATAATATATATACATATATATATATATATATATTTTCTCTCCTTCTCTCTCTCTCTCTCTCTCTCTCTCTCTCTCTCTCTCTCTCTCTCTCTTTGTTTTCTTTTTTTTCCTTTTACTAGATGGAAGTAGCGAGAATTTGTATGCATTACATATGGGTGGAGTGAATACTGTGGCTGACAAATATTATGTAAATGATTTTTTTTTTTTTTTACATTCCTAAATTCCATAACCCACATTCGACCATTTTTTATTCCAGCTCGAATACCGGCGCCTCTGGGGTGTAGGAGATTGAAAATCGCTCCCGTTGCCTGACTAGTTTTACGTTTGATATCTATCTTGTTAACGAAAAAGGCAAGGGAAAAGTCAAGTTATTTTTTTATCATACAGAAATACTTTCTTTGCTGTTTTTAAAATAAGAAAGATTGGGAACGCCTTCTAGAAAATACAACAGAATTTTTCTTTTTAAAAAAATCTATATAAGAAATAAGAATTATATTCAGCTCAGCAAATATCAATGTAAATTGGCATGGATGTTACTATGAAGTCAGTAAAATTGGTAATTTTTCCACTAGTTATTTTCTTTCGAAACCAAAAATTGCTTTTAGGGTTGGACGATCCATAGATTAGTTATATAAAAGGCCATACTCCTTCCCTGTGTCTGTAATATAACACAATGATCCACAAAAATAGCTGCAAGTGTATTGTAATGGCAAAAGTTTCCTCTTAACCTCTCTTTTTCCCAATACTTCTGTATACCCTTTCTACTGAAAGTCCTCAAACTTCAGGGTTTTAATCGCCATGGGTGGAAATTCCACTTGAAAGGAGAATGTCTTCCTTTGGTTCCTTAGCAAATACAGAAGTACGGAGGTCACCGTAGCCATAAAAGTACATTTGACATATGAATTGAGTATTATAGTTGTCACTCCATACTTTATGATGTTTTGGGAGGTACAACTCCCACCCTCTTGGGGGAAAATGTTCTTCTGAGAGTTCGATAAATAGTTCCTTCGTATTTGTGCGTGTTTAAATGATACGCTGATGACAATGCCACTATTTTTTCAATAATCATCACCGCATCAGTCTGACACGTAAACCTTGATAATTACCCCTTTTGATGATTTAGTACCTTTAGACACCAGATTGAGAAAGATAAGACACCGAAAGCTCTTGTGGAAGTGTAAGAAATACTGCGGTACTACTAAGGAAGCAGTGGATGAAGAGACGAATGAGTGTACGAATACAATAATTGATGCGAATTCTAGGTAGATAACGAGATTTTAGCTTTCATTATAAAACATTAATTAAATTTCCTAATTTTGTCCAGAGGAAGGATGGAAAGAATTAATAAACAAAAATGAGGGAAGAAACCAATGGAAAAGCATTCAATTTATAAACCTGGTGCAATGGTTGATAGCGTAATATACATTTTTAAGGTCAAAGGTTCAGTCGAGAGGCCAACATGTATCATGATTTTGTTATCGTGAATCCAAACAATTACTGTAGCGTTGCAGCTGTAAGTACTTACTCCTTTAGCGGAATAGTAAGTATTCGGAGGAACATATGACGCATGATCATTATAGTTGTTCACTGGTTTTTATGTAAGAATGATATAGTTTCACTTTCCTATTTAATCTTTTAAAGTTTATGCATTGAAAATGCAAAATATAGACGGTACTGTAACTTTCTGGTACGAAATGTGGTATTCTTTCTTTCTCTTAGTTTTTCTCTACAAATAGCATTTTTTTTTTAAATCTTGGGGAACGTAAATTTCATATCCCTCTGAATGCGCCCCCACACACACTTTTTTTTTTTTTTTTTTTTTTTTTTTGTCGCTACTCATGATTATGTCATTTGGTGGTATCTGTTCTTCTGTCTGACCGTAATTATTCCGCCCTTAACCCATTCTTCTGAAATATGGTAGCCGTGCAGCGAATTATTCGCAATATTTCAGGTTTCTATTATTTTCCCTCCATCTTTCGAGTACAGTCTGCCTCCTTTCGGTACTAGGACACCAGTGACTTGTAATAATTTGAAACTGTAGACTTAAAATTACTCTCAAAGCAGCTTATATCCCTCTTGTAGTGCTGACAGCTGTGGGTGAAACAGGTGTCGCCGTTGAATAAATGGAATGCCATATTTTTTTTTTTTTCAAAGTTTCACCCATGAAGATGAGGAGAGTCACAGGAAATTAGAAAAGTTTTATAAAAGTAAAAGGTGCCACTTGTGCTTCGGCCTTCGATTAAAAGATACTATTAATATAATTTTAACCTAAAAGTAATTTTATGCTTGAAATTACCATATAATGTACCTAACATTTATTCAGCTTAACATAACGTTCATTAAAGTTCGTCAGGCACACTGCATCTGATTAATACATCATTTTGTCGTCTTAATGTTTTTTTTTTCTTTGTTTTGTCATAAAAGATGAAAAAACTAACTTTCCACAACGAATCAGATGCACATATGTACATTGAAATATAGAGAGAATAAAAACGACTATTATCAATAACATCTCTCTCTCTCTCTCTCTCTCTCTCTCTCTCCAGTGCCATTTTGTTTGGTGAGAGTTACCGCGCACAGACTGAGTAATCAACAGATATCACACGTTTAACATTCGTCTGGAAATTTATAAATATCTAGAAGTGTTCGTGAACTTTCGGTGATAAGATTAGTGTGAAAATAGTAGTATAAAGCGTCTACTAAGTTAGTTTATCAAGTGAAATCTGTAAATCAGATCAAGATGGCAGTAAGTTCCAACTGTGGAAAAAATGGCGAAATTTAGCGTGCTTAGCAGATTCGCAATATGATGAGGTAGCAGGAAGGGAGCTGGCATTTCTCATCTATGAGATCAACAACAGCCATAACCAAAAAGATGGAAAAGCATTCATAGATATATTAGAAGGATATGATCCTTCAAACTGGAACACATCAACAGAAAACATCTTGAAAATAATTGAAGCAGTTCCAAATAAAATCCAAGTGGTCAAGAGACTCATAAAGAAAATATAAATAAATCAACATATTCCGACAAAGAAAATGAATAAGGTGAACATTGTGAATATCCTAATTGATGCAATAGGAAAACGAATGCCAAAAGCATGCAAACTGTGTAATGTGTGGTATAGCATAGTTAATCCACAAAACCTGATCAGAAAATGGGCTGCATGCAACATTCCGACGCATCCGCAATGTGCTGAAGTAATGCAAGATATGAGAAAAGATACCAGAATATTTTGCTCAACATGTCTATCATGGATAGACAATGTTATTAAATCAAGACTGAATGTACAAATAGTTGAGGATGAAGAAGAGGAAGAGGATGAAGAAGAAGAGGAAAACGGAAGAGAAGTAAGCAAAACTGAAATGACAGAAAAAAATAAGGAAAACAAAGAACAAGATAAAAGTATGGATGCAGAGACACTCATTGATACTACATATGAGGCAATCAAGCAGCATACATACGAAGAAATAAATTACAACATGACAACATAAAAGAAAATCCCGAAGAAGCTCTACCCAGATCTGAACAATGATGGGAAAGAGGGAAAAATAGACAAGAAAAACAAAGTCTGCAACTTTTTGAAAAGAGGGAATTGCAGATTCGGAGAAAGATGTTACTACAAACATCCTAAGGTATGTCACAACTATGAAATATATGGTAAATGTGCATACCTAGATGGCTATGAGGATGATTGCAGAGATCTATATCCAAAAATATGCAAAAACCTAAAAGAAGGAAAAGGGTGTAAGTTCGACAAAAAATGTATATATATGCACCCTGTAACCATGAATCAAAATCAAATAAATAATCAATCAAATAATAAAATCCAAAATAAGAAAGAAACAAACAAAGAGAGGAACAAAGAATATCAGGTGAAAGGAAAAAACCAGCCATCACCGTGATATGGTGTGTCAGCAAAATATTATGGAAAAGTTGGATTTTTTAATGTCAGAATTTCTGGAAATGAAGAAAAGAACAACATACCAGAGCAGGAAAGAGACATGGGAAAATCCTTGTTATTACCCATATTAAATGAAGGAGAAAACACGCAAACCATCATAGTGATGAATGCGCAGGGTTTAGTTACGAGTAACTCAAAAAGAAAAGTAGAGTATTTAAAAGAACTAACCCAAATTGAAAAGAAAATAGAAATAATGAATATAAGTGAAACCTGGTATTCCCAAGAGACTGGGAACGATGATCAAATAAAAGGGTTCCAAACTTATAGATCAGATAGAAAAAATAGGAATCAAGGGGGAACCGCAATATATGGGAAAGACAAAAAACAAGGAAAAATATATGAGAAATATAGTAACTCAGAATGTGAACTAATAGCGGTAGAATTTGAATCTGAAAAATTAATGAACATAGTAATATATAGACCCCCTAATACTAAAGAGTTTGACATAATAATAGAAAAATAGGATGATATATGAAGAAATCACAAGGACTGGACTATTCTGCTATCCGGAGACTTTAACTTTTCTTTCGTAGACTGGAAAGAACGAATAGGAGATTGTGGTTGTATTTATACATATAAAAAAAGAGAGTAATAGTAGTGCAGAAGATAAGAGGCAATTCGAAAACCTATTAGATATGCTACTAGAATACAACATTCAACAAATAAATCACCTGCCAACAAGAAAGAAAAATACTTTAGACCTAGTATTTGTGAATGAGGTGAATTATGTTAAAGAAATAATAGTTTATAATGCGAGTATTTCAGACCATAATGTCATAGAATTAACAGTCCATTCCAAAGCAAGTGAAAAGAGAGATAAGCAAGAAATGATAAAGTGGGAAGGATATGGAAAATACAACTTCTACAGTAAAAATATAAAATGGTCAGAAATAAATGAAGAATTAAACAAAGATTGGGATAACATTTTCGTACATGATGACATAAGGGTAAATACGGAGATATTATATAAAATATAGAGAAAATAGTGGATAAATATATACCGAAGAAGAAAAGTAAACATCAGTCATGCATACCAAGAGACAGAAGGATCTTGTTCCAGAAAATCAGAAAGCGGAAAAAAGGTCTTGCAAAAGAAAAAAATGCATGGAAAGTTATAGAACTAAAAAGTAAGATAGAAAATGCAGAACAAAAGATTATACAATTAAAAAAAAAAGAAAAACGGGACTTGGAAGAAAAAACCCTATTAAATATCAAGCAAAACCCCAAACTATTATACTAGTACGAGAAAAAGATGAATAAAAGAAGAATAGAAATAGGCCCTCTAAGAATTGAAGGGAGATTAACGAATGAAAAAAAGGAAATATGCAATATATTGGCAGAACGATATAAGAGAGAATTCACCCTTAGAATTGATAATGAAGATAATGATATAGAAGTAAGGGACGAAAATAGTGAATATTTAGCTGACATAAATATTAATGAAGCTGATATTGTGCAAGCTATTAATGAAATTCAAAATGGAGCTGCTGCAGGTCCTGATGGTGTCCCTGCTATTTTGTTGTCACTCTATCGCAAAGCCACTTGCAATATTATTAAGACAAAGTGTCGATACAGGCATGATTTATGATGAGCACAAATTAGCATATATTACCCCAACTTTCAAAAGTGGATCAAGACTAGAGGCAAGTAATTATAGGTCTGTGAGTCTAACATCACATATTATGAAAATGGTAATGAAGAAAAATATTATGAAACATTCAATAAAAAATAATTTGTTTAATATAGGACAACATGGTTTTGTACCCGGAAAAAGAACACAAACCCAACTGTTTGTCCACTGTGAGAACATATACAAAAATATGAAAAGTGGAAATGAAACAGATGTGGTTTATCTAGACTTTGCAAAAGCTTTTGACAAGGTAGACAATAATATATTAGCAAAGAAAATTAGAAAACATAATATAGTGGATAAAGTAGGAAGATGGTTAAAAGAATTTTTACACAGCAGAAAACAGATAGTTATTGCAAACGATGAGAAATTGGATGAAGCTAAGGTAATATCCGGTGTGCCACAAGGTACGGTGTTAGCTGCATTACTGTTTGTTATTATGATTGCAGACATAGACAGTAATGTTAAGGACTCGGTAGTGAGTAGTTTCGCCGATGACACAAGAATAAGTAGAGAAATTACTTGTGATGAAGATAGGATCGCGCTACAAAGAGACCTTAACAAAGTATATGATTGGGCAAAGGTAAATAGGATGATATTTAACTCTGACAATTTTGAATCAATAAATTATGGAGACAGAGAAGGAAAGCTATATGCATATAGGGGACCTAATAATGAGACAATCACAAATAAGGAAGCAGTTAAAGACCTTGGTGTGATGATGAATAGGAACATGTTATGCAATGATCAAATAGCAATTCTATTGGCAAAAGGTAAAGCAAAAATGGGAATGTTGTTACGGCGATTCAAAACAAGAAAAGATGAACACATGATTATGCTTTATAAAACATATGTTAGTAGTCCACTTGAATATTGCAATATGATATGGTACCCACACTATCAAAAGGATATTGCACAAATAGAGAGTGTACAAAGGTCCTTTACAGCTAAAATAGAAGAAGTTAAAGAATTTGACTACTGGGAAAGACTACAATCCTTAAAATTATATAGTCTAGAAAGGAGACGGGAACGCTACATGATAATTCAGGCATGGAAACAGATAGAAGGAATAGCAGAAAACATCATGGAGCTAAAAATATCAGAATGTAGAAAAATATGTATTTAATTCCTTTAATTTTATTAGTTATAAAAAAAAATATGCATTATCACTACGGCATCAGTATTAAAGTACTTTACCTATGTAATTACTTAACTAGTCAATTTTAAAATTAACGTAATTTTCATAAATAGCTTTTCTCGTCTAATCCTTTTAAATGGTTATTGCCGTAAACAAACCACCAATTTTAATGCGGAAAATGTTTTCTTGGTTTACTGAGTGACGGAGAACCGGCAGTACCTGTCAAGAACTTAACAACAGCAGTCTTCAGTAGAAGTTCCAGTCATACTTACCGTGGATTAAACTTTGAAGTGATTTAGTGACCTATGGATCTTAACATTTGCATCACGGTCATGTGTTACGCAAATATGGAATGATTCCATCAAGTTACCATTGGACACGGACCTGCCAAAGGCGCTTACGTATCTCTTAAATCACACTAAAAACAAGGTGAGAGAAAAGCTATTTTTTCTTTGTTTTTTAAACTGTCCAGATCTTTACTTTTATTCCTGCAGCTTTAATCGATGCTTATGTGATAAGTGTGTTATTACCTATACTTACTCAATTTATACGTACCTTACCTATACTTACCTTAAATATACGTGAATTACATACTTATTCATACTTCTAGTTACTTTGTTTGATTATATTTCATTAGTCAATTTACTATTTAATTGTATTGAATTCTTTTTGTTTTTACACTCATTTTGACGTTTTGTTTACTGGGATAGAAATATACTTTACATTTTACTTGTTTGCTTTTGGGCTGTTATTTCATTGGGGTAGTTGCGTCCGATTCTGTTCATACATGAAATCTTAAGATTTCCTCTTGTTCACTATTTCTGATGTGTTTGTATACTTTCGGATTCATTTCATTGGCCTCCGGATGATGCAGCCCAAGTACTCACTTTCTATCCTTATGGTTCACGTCAAGTGTTTGTTTGTCGTTCAGAAGTTTATTTTTGTGGTTCGATTATATACATTACAATTTAATTCATTGTAACTTACACTTTATTATTTAATATATCCTAGTATATTAACTTGTAAATTTAATAAGTTACCTTATCATTAAAATCTGTATAGAATTCATTTTTATACATGGCGACCGTGATAGGATCTGGAAGTTGAGTGGGTGGCTGTGTTTCCCGGAGGTAGGTTTCGGGTCTATGGTGATAATTTGCATAAAATCTACTTAAGTTACTTTTTGTGATTACTGTTTATACACTTCTGCTTATATTAGTACTGCATTTTATTGTTTTACTGTGGTCTATTATTACTTATATATTAGTCAAGATGACTGAACTTCTCGGAAGTTTGTAAGAAAGTCTGTTACGGAGTCGTTTGATCGACGTGATCAGTTCATCTTACTTGAAGCTTCAGATTAGCTAGCACTTGAGTCTAAGTTGACTGACAACATGGCACGTTTGAAGGAATTGGATCTTCAAATACAGGGTATAAAATGGAGTTCTGAAGAAAACGAAAGTGAACTGATGGAGGAATTGGAGGCCTGTGAAAATTATCAAGACAAAATACGTTCGTCTTTATTAAAGCTCCAATCGCCTGTACCGACTACACCATTACCCCCAACTCCAGCTCTTCCCCTTTTGAAGAGACCAACGGCTCCTTTACCTCGATACTCTGGTCAAGAGAACGAAGATCTAACTAAATTTCTATCTCAGTTTGAGGCAGTTATCAACAGGTATGAATACTCTGACTACGAAAAGCTTTTACTCCTAAAGCAGCAGATAACTGGAAGAGCCTTGGTTTTGATAGATTCCTTGGAGTCTCATAACCAAGGATATAGTAAAGCAAAGGAGCTCTTAGAAAAGGCACTTGCTTCTCCAGACGTTCAGAAATTCAGCACCATCAAGCAGCTATCTTAGTTAAACTTGGACAAATGTGATGACCCATTTGAATATGTATCCAAAGTTAAAGGTATAATAGAGAATGTCCGTAAGTTGAATGTTACTATTGATTATATTTTGCAATACTTTGTGTGGACAGGTCTAAATGAGAAGTTCAGGGATTTACTGATAAATATTACTAACCATACATGGCCTTCAATTGAAGAGATTGGTGATAACTTCTTCACTGCCTGCACAAGATACAATCACCATAAGAAGAAAGGGAAAGTAACAGATCATTCTGTGGATATGGCAATAAATGCGAACTTCACACCAGAGGGAACTAGTGGAGTTACTACTGCAAAATGTTATCCATGCTCCTTGTGTAGCACAGCCCAAGAAAAGGCTAGCCATAACATCAGAGATTGTACGAACTTTATTTCTCCGGTTTCCAAAGTTGAAAAATTGAAGAGTATCGATGGATGTACTAGATGTGGCCTGGCATCACATTCTACTGAAAAGTGCAGATACAAATTTAGAGATCGGTGTGTAAATTGCAAAAGTTTTCATTGGAATTACTTGTGCACTCGTCCAGGGGCAAATCAATCCAATGACATTGGTCAAAAGAATTGGGACCTTAACAAGAAAAAGTTCCATGAAAAAAACAAGGGCAAGAAAGACACAAAGGCTAAAACTCCTGCGGAAAGATCCCAGAATAACATTACTACTATTACAGAGGCTTTGAATAACTCAAGTGAGGGAGATACGATTCTTCCAACCTTCACGTGTAACATAAGTGGATTCAATGTGCGTTGTATGAAAGACAGTGGATGTCAATCCAATTTTATATCTGAAGAGTTGCCAAGCAGATTGAATCTACTAGTCATACGAGAGAGTGTTAAACTTACTGTGAATGGTATCAATGTCCCTAGAAGTTATGACACCAAAATTGTTGAGGTGGAAATGAAATTTGATAGGGATTCAAGAGTCATTTATGCATTGTGTCTTCCTAATATAAATATTACTTTGAATCTTCCCAAGTTGAACAGAGTTGTGAATGGATTTCTGTCAAAATGATATAAATTGGCAGATACAAGACTTTTGGATGGTTCAGAAGATATTTCTGATATCCAGCTTATTTTGGGATCAAAATCCAGCTATTGCATACCTGAGATTGAAATTGTATTCGGAGAGAAATCTATATATTCAAGAACTCCTCATGGTGTAGTGTTAAAGGGAGCAACTGAGACTATTTTACATGATCTGCCTTATTTACCATATGCCCCTGAAGTCTCCTCGTCTTCCTACATTTCGATAACTAATAGAAACACAGACTACCTGCATTCAGAAGAAGCTAAGTTTTATCAAACCTCTAATATAGATTTTGGTAAAATCGAAAATAGAAATGAATCATTTCTTTTGGAAGGAGAGATGATGAAGTCGGTGGGTTAGTTGATATTGACAAGGATGTACTTGATTCTGTTTGTGACCAAGCATTACATAGAGAGACTTCAATGTACTCTGAAACTGTTGAAATCCATACTCAGTTGGTCAATTACGTTTTAGAGAAAACTACAAGGAATAGTGAAGGGAGGCTGGTGATGCCATTACTCTGGAACCCTAGAGTTTCTCACCTTTTGGGACATAACTTCAATATATGAGAGAAAATACTGCCAAAGCCTGCAAAGAAAATTGCAAGGAAATTTAGACGATAAACTGAAGTAGATAAACATGGTATTTAAGGAGCAAGCGGATGCTGGAATAATTGAGAGAATTGAAAATTTAGATCAATTCAAGAAGGAGCATCCAGAGTCCAGTTTCATGCCTTTTATGGGCATTTTTAAGCCTGATCGTGAGACCACAAAATGTAGGGTTGTGTTCCTATCCAATTTGAGTGACAAAGGAAGTATGAATCACAATCAAACTATGCATGCAGGTCCAACATTAAATCAGAAACTCTCCACTTCCATTATCAATTTGAGGTTCGGAAGCAAACTATGTTGCTTTGATATAAAGAAGGCATTCAACAATATAGGTCTTGAGGAAGTCGACCAAAATCGCCTTTGTTTTTTGTGGTTTAGAAATCTTGAAGAGGGAGATTTTTCAATTATTGGCTATAAGAATAGTAGACTTCCTTTTGGACTTAGATGTTCACCTGCATTATTAATGCTTGGATTATACAAGATATTGATACTGGATTCTACGAATGATTCTTTTCCATTGATGAAACTCAAGAAAACCATTTATCAGTTGTCTTATATGGACAACTGTGCATTTACGGCAGAAACGTCCGAGTGTTTGTTGTGGATGTATACAATGTTGGAGGATATTTTCAGTCCATATAAGTTTTCACTTCAGCAATTTTTGTCTAATGACATGTCATTACAGAAAGAAATTGACAAAATTCAGGAAGCAGAGACTCCAACAAAAAGTAAAGTGCTGGGACTTGAGTGGGATCGAATGAGTGATACATTGTCTACAAAACCCATACAACTGGATATAAATTCATCAACAAAAAGAGAAGTTTTATCTACTATAGCTTCACAGTTCGATCTTCTTAATTTCAATGGACCTATACTGAATCGAGCCAGATTGTTTCTACACAGATTGCAGTGTAGACCAGAACTAGATTGGGATGAAAAGCTTACTGCACCTTTGATCAATGAATGGAAGAATAGCTGCAAGCAGGCCAATTCTGCACCTTCTGTAGATTTCCCACGGAATTTTGGTGCTCGTACTGACAAATATAAATTGGTTGGGTTTGCTGATAGTAGTAAGGTTCTGTTTGGCACTGCAGTGTATCTGTATAACATAAATACAAATAAGATCTACTTTATTTTAGCAAGAAATAAACTGGTGAGTAAACAATTGGAGTCAAAATCCATACCAAGCTTGGAATTGCAAGCTCTTGCATTAACCGTTGAAACTGTAAAGGATTTGAAGAATGAACTTTCAGGATTTGGTTGCATTGATCCTATTGAGATAGTTGGATGTGAAGTCTACTCTGACAGTTTGGTGGTACTGACCTGGCTGCAGTCTTACGCCTTGAAACTTGACAAACTACAAAAAAAGCAACCCTTTGTACTCAATAGGTTAGAGTATATCAATAAGCTGTGTGAGGATTCTTGTATGAAATTTTCTTTTGTGTCTGGAGAAGATAATCCAGCAGATTGCATCACCAGACCTTTATCCTTTAGGCAGCTGATGAAAACAAACTATATAACTGGTTTTAAGTTCATTACAGAGAGCGAAAGCAATGTGATCTGTAGTGACAGCACATTGTCTTTCATTATACCTGGATTATTTGAACCAAAACGAGTGCATAAAGTGGAGACAAATTGTGGTAGTGCTTGTTCACTTCCGCATGTGGGCTCGGAACATCTTTTCTCTTTTAATCTTTTAATAGGGTTTCTAGTTTTGAGAAAGCTGTGAGAGTGCATGCGGCGGTGCTCAGGTTCTGCAGCATTTTGAAATCTAAGTTTAAAGGTAAACATCCAGCTCTAGATCATTTTGAAGTTGAAGATGAAGGCTTTAACTTTTATGATAAAGCTTGTAGGCAGATTATAATCAGGGATCAACATATTCACTTCCCAGATGTCTTTGATTATTTTCACTCTAAACAGAAGCAGTTGAAGAATCTGCCTAACATTGTTGCTCAGTTGAACTTGTTTCTTGATTCGGATGGCATGGTGAGGGTAAAGAGTAAATGCCAAAGATTGAAGGAAGTCCAACATCTTAACAAATTCAACTATCCTTTACTAATATCGAAGGACAGTATATTGGTTCCTCTGATTATAAGGGAATTGCACGTGAAGCTCTCACACGCTGGTTGTTATCCTTTGTTGGCGGAACTTAGAAGAAACTTTTGGATTACCCATATATACTCGACTGTGAAGAAAGTTCTGTCAAACTGCATCACTTGTAAGAGAGTAAATGAGAGGGTAATTAAACTAAATCAAAGTCATTACCCAGAGTTCAGGATTAATCCTGAAAACGTACCGTACAGGCAGATTTTTATTGATCATATGGGTCCATTTAAAATAAAGAATGATCAAGGAAATACTGTCAAGGTATGGTTGTTATGTATTACGTGTCTGTGGTCTCGGGCTATTAACTTGAAAATTTGTATTGATTTAACTTCAGAGGAATTTATTAGAGCATTACAACTTCATACATATGAATTTGGCATTCCCTCCTTATGTCTGTCTGATTTGGGATCGCAATTCGTTGCTGATGCAAATCAGATCTCTAGTTTCCTCAGCGATTACGAGACAAATGCATATTTACAGGAACATGGAATTAAATCCTTTAAATTTGAGCAATATTACAAAGGATGTAATCAACTCGGCTCGTTAGTAGAGTCTTGTGTGAAACTAACCAAGCACTTATTATTTGGAGCAATACGCAATAATGTTCTTCCCCTTCGTGATTTTGATTTTATTGTTCACAAAACTATACATTTGGTGAACTGAAGGCCAATTTCATTTAAAGAGACTCTTAGGGACTCTTCAGGAGATAGCATTCCAGAAATCATTACCCCGGAGATGTTGATTCATGGCAGAGAATTGGTTTCCATCAATATAATCCCTCAACTACAAGGCCCAACAGATCCCGATCCGGAATTCAATGCAGATCAGATTCCTTCATCATTACTGAAACTACAAAATGTACGACATAATCTCATTAAAATATACAATGAAGAATTTATTGGGAATCTGATATATCAAGCCGTGAATAAAAAAGACCGATACAAGCCCGTTCAACATGAAGAACTTAAAGTTGGAGATATAGTACTTTTGAAGGAACCCTTAGCTAAACCCTGTAATTATCCAATGGGACGCATTAAGGAAATTATAACAAATATAAACAATGAAGTTACGGCTGTGAAAGTCTTTAAAGGGAAAACTGGAGAAATATTAAAACGGCACTCTAGTTCAATAATTCCTCTTTTGTCAGTCCCAGGCGATGATGAGAAGCAAGGTATGCCAGACACTAATAATGTTCATATTGTATCATCACGTCCTAAAAGAAAAGCAGCTATACAGGGTGCTGCCAAAATTCCCCAAATTTTGGCTGAATCTGATTAGGAATTTTTCATTACTGTTAATATTGTTTTATTTGGATTCTTTTGGTTGGTTTTTATTTTTGGGTAATTTTCATGTAAATATATTTACATTTTATACTTTTGATTTCATATGTATTTAATTCCTTTAATTTTACTAGTTATAAAAAAAAATATGCATTATCACTACGGCATCAGTATTAAAGTACTTTACCTATGTAATTACTTAACTAGTCAATTTTAAAATTAACGTAATTTTCATAAATAGCTTTTCTCGTCTAATCCTTTTAAATGGTTATTGCCGTAAACAAACCACCAATTTTAATGCGGAAAATGTTTTCTTGGTTTACTGAGTGACGGAGAACCGGCAGTACCTGTCAAGAACTTAACAACAGCAGTCTTCAGTAGAAGTTCCAGTCATACTTACCGTGGATTAAACTTTGAAGTGATTTAGTGACCTATGGATCTTAACATTTGCATCACGGTCATGTGTTACGCAAATATGGAATGATTCCATCAAGTTACCATTGGACACGGACCTGCCAAAGGCGCTTACGTATCTCTTAAATCACACTAAAAACAAGGTGAGAGAAAAGCTATTTTTTCTTTGTTTTTTAAACTGTCCAGATCTTTACTTTTATTCCTGCAGCTTTAATCGATGCTTATGTGATAAGTGTGTTATTACCTATACTTACTCAATTTATACGTACCTTACCTATACTTACCTTAAATATACGTGAATTACATACTTATTCATACTTCTAGTTACTTTGTTTGATTATATTTCATTAGTCAATTTACTATTTAATTGTATTGAATTCTTTTTGTTTTTACACTCATTTTGACGTTTTGTTTACTGGGATAGAAATATACTTTACATTTTACTTGTTTGCTTTTGGGCTGTTATTTCATTGGGGTAGTTGCGTCCGATTCTGTCCATACATGAAATCTTAAGATTTCCTCTTGTTCACTATTTCTGATGTGTTTGTATACTTTCGGATTCATTTCATTGGCCTCCGGATGATGCAGCCCAAGTACTCACTTTCTATCCTTATGGTTCACGTCAAGTGTTTTTTGTCGTTCAGAAGTTTATTTTTGTGGTTCGATTATATACATTACAATTAAATTCATTGTAACTTACACTTTATTATTTAATATATCCTAGTATATTAACTTGTAAATTTAATAAGTTACCTTATCATTAAAATCTGTATAGAATTCATTTTTATACACAGAAAGAGCAAGCAGAGGTAGATTAATAGTGCCCAAAACTATACCAGGAAAAATAAGGAAAGCACACACAACATTAATCCACTACGCACCAGCATCGATAATGCAGCGTCTATTCAATGCGTTGCCAGCTCATCTGAAGAATATATCATGAGTGAGCGTAGATGTGTTTAAGAATAAGCTCGACAAATATATAAGCTGCACCCCAGACCATCCAAGATTGGAAGATGCAAAATATACCAGAAGTTGTGCTAGCTACTCTCTGGTAGACATTAGAGGTGCCTCACACTGAGGGACCTGGGGCAACCCGAACAAGATGTAAGGTCTGTAAGGTAAGGTCTCTCCTCTCTCTCTCTCTCTCTCTCTCTCTCTCTCTCTCTCTCCTCCCGTATGTGGTCCGGACTTCAGGAAACAGCTTGTTATTTTTCAATTTCTGCCCGAGAATTTACGACTTTCCCAGAGTGGTACTTTTTTTTCAGTTGCTACATATGGATTGAGAATGTCTCACAGTGTTTGTTACATTATACGAAAATTGTGAAACTGTAAAAGTTATAGTTGCCCACTACGACTTCATAAAATGTTTGAAATAATAGTGTACGGGAAATCTACGAAAGAAGGGGGGCGGTGGGACGAGATTACGAAATAAACTTGAGAGGGAGCAGTAGAAGGCGAGATTCGCCTGCCATCATTATACCCCGAGGCGACCGGAATACGTGGATATCTGATCTGAAGAAAAGCAAAGCGAATTCTTCCCAGCATTACCAACTCTGCCCCGAAAAAGCGGAGAGGAAGAGAGGCGGAAGGGATTCATTTTTATTATCATTGACTGCTGCCAAACGTTCCATGAAATTAAGAGGATAAAGAAACGGCGCTTCACGTTTCTCTTCCTTTTAGGAATATGTTTATCGGCAAGTGAATAACAGGAGGATTCGAGATAAGGTCAGGTACGTTGGGAAAGAAATTTCCTTTCCAACTGTTTCCTTAGAGACACAAACGCTCAGATCTCGAGTATACCGGTCATCTCGGCTTTCTCTTAGATTAAGGTGATTCGTTTTGGCTAAGAGAACGTCGTGCTTTATAGAATTTATTCCGTTCTTTAAAATTGTGAAGTTGGAGAATTGATTGAGTCATTGATTTAATTTAGAAATCGACGTCACAGCTCAGCTTCCCTCGCACAATACTGCGCTAATGTAATCTTACGAAGATATTTAAGCCTCCACCACTGACATATGCAATCTGTAAATCAGGTTCAGTCATCAGCTTTCCTGAAAAGCTTACCGCCTACGAAGAAGAAGTTATTTTCTTCGCGTACAGTGTTACAAATAATGTTTCACTCTCAGCTATATATGAAATATAACTATAGATAGAGGGGGAGACGTAGACAGGAAGGAACTGTCCTAGAGGCATACAATATGCATAACTTACGAGATCCCCTATTACTAGCCTCGGGTATCAATGCTGAAAGAATTCCACCCGGGCAGAAGATTGTTATATGGATGTGCGTTTAGGGGGAAAGTTATGCAATATTAACCACCGATGGCTATTTGTATTGAGATTTTGAAACGATTCGAATCCCTTGCATTAACGTCACGTTGTCCCTGGAGCGAAAGCTAGAACTGGTAGCTGGATTCCAGTCAGTCAAGATTAGTTTATCCAGAATTCCAGATATTGACGTTGAGATTTCCTTCCGCCAGTGACACAAGGGACTGGAATCCAAAATCCAATTGCCTGAAATGTTCTTTGCCCAATAAAACAAACAATAGGTTCCGTGTTACTGTGGATTGGCCATGTTTATCGAATAACTTCGAGAATTAATCGTCATAGCGTCGACAGCTTCAGTGGCATTCTCATAACTCGATTAAGATGAAGAAGAAATAAAATGATAAAGATAAGAAATTTCCCCCTTAACACTTTCGTTTATCTTCTCAGTTGCCATTCAGTGAATCTGATAATTATCACGTGAATGTCGGGATAAGTTATTTCAGTGAGTTTGAGAAGAACTTCAGTGAAATTTTTAGATTTGTAATATCCTTCCGTGAATTTCCTATCTCCCAGTTAATCGTTTTATGTCGACGAAATTTAATTACAGGAAATGGGAAACTGAATCCAGGCAACAAAATATTTTTATAGTTGATGATCAAACGATACAATTTGTCTTTATTTGGTTTGTGTTTTATGTGTATCATTCCTTTTTTTTTTTATTAAATGGTTGTCTGTTAAATTATCTATCTTCATATCAGTGTCGAAAATATAATAAACTGAATATCTTTTTGCAGTGAGAAATGGTAAGAAGCATAAAATATAAAAAGATTGTTTGGTAATGCAGGACTTGTTTCATGTGTCATATATATATATATATATATATAATATATATTATATATATATATATATATATATATATATATATATATATATATATATATATATATATATATATATATATATATATATATATATATATATACCTAATTGGCATATATTATCATTTTCTTACATTAGGCGTGTGAGGGTTAAGAAGCCCTTAGATAGATACGTTATTTCTGATAGCTCATAAGTTTTGTTATAACGTATAGAAATTTAGTTTTACAATCTGCCGTACATGGAGCACAGTCTCTTAGCAATCGAAAAGGAACCTCAAATCAAAGTATATAAAACCAGGCTCTTATTGTAGCCTATCTACCCAAGATGTATTGTCGTAGATATTGTATGTATTTGAAATGCTGTAGTCTTAAGACGTCTGGGATAGGTATATTATTAGTCATAAGTTCGAAATTATTGTAGGGTCCAACATATATGTTCTTTTTAAATTTTTATTATGCTTCATTCCGGGTCATGAATGATACAACGAAAGAGATTTGTTGTTACATCCTCTTTTCTAAAAATACTTTTAGGGAACCTGCAGCAGCCAGCTATAAAGAGAAAATAATATTTGTGAAATATATAATAATATATATATATATATATATATATATATATATATATAATATATATATATATATATATATATTTGTGTGTGTGCCTTTATACTATGCCATTCGAATTAGAAAAGATTTAAATCAATATAATGGTCGGTAACATATACTTGTCAAAACTATATATCCGTCTCCTTTTGTCGCCCAACCACAATTACTTCTGTCGAGACCTCCGTGAAATTCTCTTTTCAACTGCAAATAATGAGGGGCTAAGGTCGACTCGTGCATGCTAACCTTACCCTCGATTGACCCTTATTGCAGTCATTACGCTGCTTGGATTATCACGTGAATATTGGCACATTCCTATCGAACGAGTCCTTTTTTGTATTACCCTTGATCCTTCTGCTTTTGGAGCTCCCGAGTGGATGGGAGGAGGGAAATGCTATACCAACCCCCACCCACCAAAAAAAAAGAAAAAAAAAAAAAATTCAAGCCACATTCTTTTTAAGAAACCTTCGGGTTAGGTTTAGGGCAAGAGATTTATAAGCGTGTTTGAAAAGGTGAGCAGAGTTGGATCACTTCTTATCATACTGGCGGCTTTAGGAACAATTATATATAATATATATATATATATATATATATATATATATATATATATATATATATCTATATATATATATATATATATATATATATATATATATATATGCATATATATATATCTATATATATATATATATATATATATATATCTATATATATATATATATATATATATATATATATATATATAATATATATATATATATATATATATCTATATATATATATATATATATATATATATATATATATATATATATATATATATAGATATATATATATATAGATATATATATATATATATATAGATATATAGTATATATATATATATATATATATATATATATAGTATATATATATGTATATATATATATATATATATATATATATATATATGTATATATATAGTATATATATATATATATATATATATATATAATATATATATATAGAATATATATCTATATATATATATATATATATATATATATATATATTGGCAATGTTAATAACCGATTTGTGGAGACAATATCAAATAAATAAAAAACCGTGCTGGCGTTTCAAAATAAAGGAGGTATATTTTTTTATGTTTAAAGTTTAAAACAATCAAAATTCAGGAAATTAAAAAAAGAAAAACGTAAATAAAATGAAACTTACTAATATAAGAAAAAACTGGCTGTAATGAACGCAACATTCAGGTTAAAAAGGGCCTGTATTAAAGATAAGTCGTCATTTAAACAGAGCAAAAATTGGAGGATTGTAAAAGATTATATGTGAAAAATAAATAAATCCTAGAATGCTTAAATCAAGAAGAAATATCCAGAAACGAGAACAGAGTTTTTAGTAACCGAAATGAGTTTTCAATTATATCACAAAGAAGCTTTCATTCTTTAATAAACCTTAGATTAAAGTAAAGAAAATATCGAAATAATCCCAGAACGTTACAGTTTTCTTTCTGTATGGCGCGTTGTATATTGTGTAACTTTCCCGTAACTTTTGACGAAATCTAATAAAATAAGAAACTTATTTCAAACCGGGCGCTTTGTGTTGCCTTCTGTGCGTGAGGAGTTTTTTAAAGACGGGTTTGGAATTAAAATAAATCTAATATATATATATATATATATATATATATATATATATATATATATATATATATATATATATATATATATATATATATATATATATATATATATATATATATATATATATATATATATAATATATATATATATATATATATATATATAATATATATATATATATATTATATATATATATATATCTATATATATATATACACGTATATGTGTGTATGTGTATCTTCAAGTAAATATTTTGCATATATTTATGATTGTTATTAATTTTATTTATTTACGTTTTTTTAAATAAACGTTTGAAGAGCAATAAATGGAAGAAAAGGAGAAATATCTTATAAAATAAATTTCTATTTTACACTGAAAATTTTGTCAATAATTTAGAAAGCGATTTATGTGCTTGGCTTAAAAAATAATTCATTGGTACAGTTATTGAAAAATAATTATAATTTATCATTAGATACTGAAACACTTTACCTTTCCCAGTTGTTCCAAAAGAGTGAAAGTACAGTTTGCAAAGAAGACACTTCGAGGCCTCCAATCAGCGGAGTGGAACAAGTAAGACAGTAATTACAACCAAAACAAAGTAAAATAAACAACTTTTTTTTTATTTTCGCATTTTTATTTTCATTCAAGATAATTATCATTATTATTATTGCCAGAGACAAGAAGACTGTCTTTTGAGGACCTTACTGAAGTATAATGATAAAACAATTCAGAAACCTTTATCGTATGAATGCTAAATCCCCTTATCATCAAGAGAAAAGTAGTTGAAGATTTCTGTAGAAACTTTTGCGTATCTCGCCAGGCGTCCTTTTTTTTTTATGATATCACGTAATAGCTTTCTCTCTGGGACGGGATGAAGAATAACAGGGAAATGATGCTGGTCTGCAAAAAACTAAATACATAAATGAAATAAAATAAATAAATATAAAAATGATAATAAATAGATTTAATATATAATATGCAAGAGGAACTTTTTCGTTTATGCATAAGCTGCTTTTTGCTTCCTAGATACGTTTAATTTTACGTGGAATAGATTATAACATATCTTGATATATTGCGAATTTTATTTTTGACTTCATGTTTATGGAATTATGGGAAATTCATGCTGTGAATTTTATTTTTGTATTTGTGAGAAGTTCCAATTACAATTATTGTTGCTGTTGATGAAATTTTTCTGTCCGAATAACAATTCATGGATAATTAATTTTGAAAATAAACCTCATTACGAATTCCTGTTATGTGCATGCTGTAATGGAATCACTTTCCATTAATGGAACAAACGGTTATACTGAGTAAATAAACAAATAAATCAGCTTTGCGAATGAAATACCTATAAAACTGAACGATCAACCATTCTCCGTGACAATATTAAATAGAAACTATGAAAAGTAAAACTTTGGAACAAATCTTAATACACTGCTGTCACTAACCAGATATATTACGCTTAATACCCCTTGTTGAGATCATAATTACGTTTTTTTTAGCTATTTATATTACAGAATGGTAAAAGTGTTTTCAAGGACACAAAAGAGTTGAGAATGTTAATTCAGCGATCTGATTAAAATGTCTATTAATATCTTTCTAAATGTTCTCGTTTTCTTGCCTCCATAATTTCTTCCTGCTGTAAATTTTATTGATAGATTATTCCTACTTTTATTTCCTGGTTATCATTACTCATTTCATTACTTTCTTTTATCACTATATATATATATATATATATATATATATATATATATATATATATATATATATATATATACTATATATATATATATATATATATAATATATATATATATATTATATATATATATATATCTTATTTGTAGTCTTATGTTTTGCACTTTAGGATCTAATTTTTGCAACACTACTGTTCTCTCTCTCTCTCTTTCTCTCTCGGTCTCTCTCTCTCTCTCTCTCTCTCACACATTAAAAATACTCATACGAAAGTAAACGTATACCTCATCAGGAAAGAAAGAAAGAGGAGAGAGAGAGAGAGAGAGAGAGAGAGAGAGAGAGAGAGAGAGAGAGAGAGAGAGAGAGAGAGGGTGTATAAAAGGGTCAAGACAACAGGCCTTCTGTGGATTTTCATCTCGTTATAATTACCTCTCTCTCTCTCTTCTCTCTCTCTCTCTCTCTCTCTCTCTCTCTCTCTCTCTGATATTAGGAGGCTAATCAGGGCGCGGAAAAGTTAACAGGGTGGTCGAATGACGAAATTGAGTGAGAGAGCTGGAGATATATATAGCATTTTACCTCATAATCTTACGAGGCGTTTCCCACAAGTGGGAAAAGGGGTCATATCCTCATCAAGTCACTCCTGCTTATCACTCAGCCAGGTATACGTAATTCAATGCCTAGGTCAACAAGGGCACAATTAATTGGTAGGACAAGTTCTCATACTGTTCCTTTCCTAGCCCCGCTGGGGGATCGAATGCAGGGCCTATGGTTTCTTGTGAGTGTGAGTGTGTTTGTGTGTGTGGGTGTGTCTGTGTGTGTGCGCGCGCATGTGTAAGAGAGAGAGAGAGAGAGAGAGAGAGAGAGAGAGAGAGAGAGAGAGAGAGACTTTTATTTTTGTGCGGGAAGAAGATCCGTAGTATCCTCTTTTACATTAATAGTGGGGTGAAAAAAGGAAGTGAGTGGACTGAATCATCTATTCGAAGCCCTTTCGCAATTTTTGAATACTAACCTCGTATTGGTGGAGACGTTGTACTTCTGTTTTCGCTTGTGGGCTGTGTCTGGTTTCGCCAGTATTTACTTACTTAAATTCCGTTGCTCTGTAACTTAACACTCAAGTTTCACCTTAATCTCTTATTGCTTATTTTTATTTTGTGTATACGGCTGTTTTTCTTAGAGGCAGTATTCCATTTCGAGGTATATTACGCTTACAGAGGTTAGTATGATTCTCCAAGTTACATATTTTCTGTGATCTGAATTTTAAAAGTGCAAGGGACTTACTACTGCCGTCACCGAGGTAATAAATAAAAGAACGTATGTAAATATGCATCCATATACATATTTAAGAACATTGAGCCACAAAGAACCCATTAATAATGATTTCATTTTATCACTGGGATAACTTGAGTCAGTTCGATATTAATGTTATTTGTTGTGGAATATTTGAAAGAATAGAAATGTCATGTCTAAAATTGCAAATTGTTTCACGCACAAAAACATACCGACATGCACACACACAAACACATTATGTGCACACACACTTGTATATATTATGTATGTTTGTATGTGCGCGCATATGTGTTTGTGTGTGTGTGTATTGATCTGTGGATCCAGTCAAATGCCTTTTAGCAATCGACAAAAGCCATATGAAGGGAATTTTTTAAATATCATATTGTGCTCCACTACATATCCAAACGCAAATATTTTTTCTGTACAGCTCCTGCCTTCTCTAAACCCAGTTTATTAATTCCGTTCTCCGGCCTATTAAGAATAAGGATACTGAATATTTTAATTACAACCGACCCAACTGCAGTGCCTCTGTACTAAACACATTCAGTCAGGTCATCCTTCTTCGGTATCTTTGTTATAACTTCCAATTCCCAATCATCAGGGTTTGTTTTATCATTCCATATTCTACAAAACAGTGTAGCTAGAATTCGAGGTGTCATTGCACTTTCAGCTAAAACATCTTTGCACTTATTCCATCATAACCTTCTGTTTTCGATCTAAGTTAATTTAATATTGATTCCACTTCAAATATTGAATTCATTCTTAGGCACATTCAGGTCTTCATCAGCTTCTGGTATATACAAGTGTCACCTTCTTACTTCGTATTCATGACCTCGCAAAAAGTGCTTTGCAACGTTATCTTTCTTCTTTTGACGTTTTTATTGACATGTATTTTCCTCTTCCTCTTTTCCTGCATTAATATTCCATTAATAACCTTATGTACTATGTTAACACCGATGCCACCTCATGAATACATAGAATTGTCAATATCATTTGCATTGGCCTTTGTGCTCACATAGTCTTTGTTATTCTTTCTTGATTCAATGCCCGTCTTCACTTTAGTTCTTGACACTCTACTTTTTCTTTACATCTGTATTGTATTTCAGGTCTCATCAGATATCCAAAATTTCATATTTGCCGCCCTTTATGTCACTACTTGTTTTCCAGCAGACTGATACTCATTCTTGACTTTGAAACAGTCCGCAATGATTATTTAGTTTTAGAACTACAAAATTTTGTACATCGATATTTAGTTGTAAAGCTTTTGTGATGTTTTTCAAGATGTCTTACTGCATTAAACCTACTCTAATTTTTTTTTATGGCCTAACATTCCTGGTGATCTAGGTTTCGGTGACTACCATTTCGAGATGTTTCAGATTTTCGATGGATGCCTTTCTGTTGGAAAAGTTCCTTCCAATGACCAGGTTATTTGCAGCACAAAAACCAATAATTTATACTTCATTTTCGTTTGCAATTTCTTCTAGGCCTTAGCTACCCATTACGTCCTTTATATACCTTCATTCCTCCAACCAACTTTAGCATTCATATCATCAACAATATTTCCTATATCTCTTTCTGATATTTCGTGTTTAACATTCTCCAGTTCGTAATAAAGTTAATCTTGTATTTCTTCGGAGAGTGTAACCTATTTCTAAGTGCATAGCACACTATAATAGTCACATTACATTGTTTTGATTTCAATCTTACCACCAGTTCTCTAACGCTCCTTGTTTTTCCATGAGTTAGTGACTTCCCGGCGTTTCATGCTAAGGTCATGCCTTACCTTCTCTACTAATTTTATCTGCCGTTCATGATATACAACAATACCCCCATCCAGTTCCTCTTTTTCCAAATCCTTTGCACTGTGATTCGCAGACAGCCGAGGTATCCAGTCTATTCCTCTTGAATGCATTTTCTCCCTTTCTGTCTTTCCAGTTTGATTTAGGACTCTTCCGTTCCACTTTCCTAGTTTCAGTTTAGCCTTCGTAAATAATGATTCTCTTCCAGTTTTCCTCTACTCGTTTTCAAGTCCTGCGAGGTGTTCCAGCCTTACTTAATTACTTGCAAGCTTCCTTACCTAATAAGACTTCGATTACTTTCCGTTGTTACGGATTTGATATAAACGCAGAAATGCATTGACTAATAACTTTTTTCTTATGGAAGTTGAAAGTGTCTACACTTGATTTTCTGTTTTTTTTTTTTATTTGTTTTTACTCTCTTTGCATTTTAGACATCATCTTGATTTGTGTGATAGGTTTTTGTTTCATGATTTGCCTCATCATTGTCGGCTATTCTGAAATGAGTTTCTCTTTTTCCAGTTATTGGTGCATTTGCTTCAATTACTGTCCCTTTATATCGTCCCGTATCGTATTTTCTTAAATTTGTTTCATCTATTCCAAGTTAACATACCATCTATCTTCAGTACATCATGTATATTATTGTATAATTTTTTTACTAAATTTTTTATCTTCGTTATGTATGTTAGCCTCTTATTTCTTGCAAACTTCACTAGAGTCACGTGCTGCGTGTGTGTGTGTGCGTGTGTTTGTGTGTTTGTTTGTTTGTCTTAAAACAATTAATTGAACCCATTCCCTTTTTTTTTCGTCCATGTGTTTTCGTACAAATTTGTCCCTCTTGCCTTTCATTTGTCTAAGCCTCCATTTGTTCTTAGTTCTGTTCTCTCTCTTGCTTCTATCTTCATTGATGCACTGCTCCCCCTTTTGTTTTCTCTTTCACTGCGAAATGACCGTTTCTGATGGCTGCTGTGCCAGAATTGTCCTTCCTCCGAAAACAATATTTTCCTCCCTTCCCTTTTTCCCTCTGCCTTCCCCTTCTCCTCCTCGTGTTTGTTTCCTTCACTAACGGAGGTGTTCCTTCTTTGAATTGATTCAATTCTCCACTTTTACGGCCTACATTCTCTTTTTTGTGTTACCGCCGTTATTTCCCATTCACCTGCATCCATCTTCCATCATGACTTTTCTTTCCTCTGCTTTTTTATGTTTCTATCAAGGTTTAGTTTTTCTCTCCGTCAGCGTTTGTTTATTCTTCCGTTGAGGTCAAACTTACTAATTAGAAAACGTTTTATAAGGAAAAGTGAATGAACAGCTTAGCTGTAAAGGAATAGGGACTTTTCTTTCTTTTCGAAACATTTTTCCAGGCCTAATCGTATTTTTCCAACGTTCCAATTAGAAATTTGTTAGTAACTGGAAGCGTGTAAAAGCTGTAAGGATAACGTGATTAATTCCTAATTGGGAGACGTTTCTAAAGGAGCCTCGTCTTCTCGCCCAAAACGTTCGAATAATAAAATGTTTATAAAAGGATCGTTTAGAAACTCGAGTGATTATGGGAGAACCATTAATCTGTGACTGAAATCTTTATTTGTGGTATTAACCGCTTCATTTGTATAAATTTCCCATTGACAAAAAGGTATACTTGTCTTCACAAAAATGATGTGAAATTCCTATGATAAATTTCAGCTATCGAAAAGTATGCCTCATGCACCTTCGTAAGGAATTTTGATTACATCTCTAGTTGAAGCCGTTACTGCTTCTTGCATAAAAGTGCACTCTTATACAAACTTCACCAAAATGGTACTTGATAAGCAGTATAAGTGGTTGATCGTTAAAGAAAGAAGGAAATTAACTTCTCTCTCAAACGGTGTTAATTGCTCTAAATAATCATGTTGCAGATGATCTTTTCTAATTAGAACGTTTGAAAAGTAGGATGGGGCCAGTTAGAAGCGTTGCAAAGAGAGAGAGAGAGGAATCTCCATTCCTTTTCAGCTTATATCGCTTACACATTTTTCGTTATGAATCCTGTTCTGATTAGAACGGTTGCACAAAAAAGTATTATGTGCATAATAAATTGCCTGGAAGAGGCTTGCTGGCAAACGAGCTGGCAGAGCGAAAAGGAAGAAAAATGTTAGGCTGCTAAAACAGTCTTTTTTTTTCTTTTTCTCTTTTCTCTTAGAAACTTAAATCGCTTCAACAGTTTTATCCTCTATCACGCTCACGTATTCTAAAGTACTTAGCTCTTGTTTTCAAAAGAAACAGCGACACAACAGCTTTTCCAGTAAATAATAGTAATTACTGGCTAGTGCTGTTGAGATGAGAAACGTTTATTTCTCAGTAATAATTTTGAAAGGCTGGAGGACTTTTGAGAAGCGAAATGTTGCTCTTGTAATAAGCTTGACAGGGTTGAACTTTTCCGAGATGAAGAACGTTGACCTCTGTTGTAACTACATTGAAAGAGTAGAGCGCTTGCGAGGTGAAACACATCTGTCGCCCTTGTTAAAGCCTTGACGTTAGAGTAAAAAAAACATCTGTTGCTCTTAGAATTGCCTTGCAGGACTGAAGCATTGTCAAGATGAGAAATGTGTGTTCTTCTTGCAATAGCCTTGATGGATTGGAGTGAATCGCTCTTGTAATACGATTTACTGAGTGGATCACTTTTGCGGTTAGAAACTCGCTCTCGTAATAGCCATGAAGCTGTGGAGCGGTTTAAGCGGGTGGGAGACGTCCGTTGCTCTTTTGATAATCTTGAAAGAGTGGAGCCCTTTCGAGATGAGAAATGTCGTGTTGCTTCTGTAACAGCCCTGATGGAATGGAGTGCTTTCAAGGTGAGAAATGCATGTTGTGGTAAATTTGATTCATCACCGAGCCCCTAAAATATAGTCCTGCAAACTGCAGGTGAGCAACTGGGCAATAGGGAATCGGATAGTGCATTCACTCCTTCTTTTGCCCAGGGAAAGTCTTCAGTGTATTTAGGAAACTTGTGATGACGCTAGTAACGTACGATCTAAATTTTGATACCATTGATGATAGCCTTATCTTTTCATGATTTTTTATATGCTGATACATGTTTTGTGAATTTCTCTTCGATGATCTGTTTGTTTTTAATCTCTTCTGTCACTTGGAAAGACAATATGATTTACATTACGGAACTAAATTCATTGGCACGAAATGGGCGGAGATGGGTGGGAGATGTTGAGCGGGTAGGGAGTAGTGATCTAAATGAGCATCAACCAGTAAGAGACTTTAACCTGAACCAGGTTACAGGTGAAGTATTAATGCTTGATTGGCCACTAATAATTGGTTGCCAATTATGGTATTCAATAACACGTTCATTATCCAGCTAAGAAATTAAGCGTGGGAAAGCGACAAAAAATGTGCTGATATATCGTCAAGAAAAGTTCATCTAATTGTTTGTTCAAGGGAGTAATTAGAATCAGTTGTATAGGTATAAAAATTATTCCTTGGTTGATGTTCAAAGGCAAGCTTATTCATTATTAGAACTGCCTTTTTATTTTCTAACGTCAGACTTAGGAGAGTAACCCTAGTTTATGCTCGTAAACAATTTTTAAAGAAATTTTATACCAATAATTTTGTTACTGAAACAAGAGTTAGAAATTATTATATAGAATAACATCAGAACCACTTCTGGTTCAGCGATCACATTGGTGGTACTGAGGAGAGGTGCATCAGACGGGACTTTGACCAATGACCTGGACGATAACTGGGTTTTGTCGAAATTTGCAGTTCGACCCCCATGCGAACATCTATCATGGGGTGAGAAACGTTGATTAATTGTGTAAATTACAACGTTCTCATGGTGAGAAACGTTGTTCCTTGTGTAAATTACGTCTCGCTGGAGGTGACAAAACTCAGTTAAATTATGTCTCTTGAGGTGAGAAACGTCAGTTGCATGAGTAAGTTACATGTCACTCGAGGTGTGAAACATTATTGGTTGTGTAAATATCGTCGCTGGAGGTGAGAAATATCAGTTGCTTGTGTAAAATACATCTCTCTCGAGGTGAGACTCTTCAGTCGATTGTTTAAATTACATCTCTCACGAGGTGAGAAACTTCAATTGCGCCTGTGAATTACATTGACAGAGGCTCATCTTGGCCTTTCGTGTAATATCCTTGAGATGGTAGAGCGCTTTTGATAATGAGAAACGTCAGTCTGCTGTTTGGGTAATATCTTTCTTTTAGAAAGAGTGAGGCACACTGGAGATGAACAATATTTTGACCTTTAATAACCTTGTCATGTTACAGTGTGGTTTGTCATATCATCTGGGAATCGACTTGATTTGACATTTGTTTCTTAGGGTTATTTAAAGATGTTTGAGGCAAACGTTACTCATGAAATTTTTCTGTATTTTATATTATCGATTAAACTAAATAAACCATCACCAATGTTTTAGCGCCTGTTGTTTTTCTTTTGTTAATCTGCTATTTTTCTCGTTACAAATATTTCCATTTCTGTGGAAGCTTCCTTTCAAAGTATATAGCTTGATCAATAATTATGTAAACAATACATGTATCATAAAAGGAGGTATTTTTCTTAAATAGAATACCTACCTCATGGTATGTATGTACAATAACCCAGGCCTTTCCTAAAGAAGTTAGCAATTTAAAACTTTGTTATCTCAAAATGATAAAATTAGAAAAGACCAACATTACCTGCCAGCCAGGAAGTTGGGCAGCTTAGCAGGGAAGTGACCCAAGAGATCAACTGTAAAGTAAAACGAATAAATGTATGTCTAGGGAATTAGAAAGGACGTTGTTTACAGTGCGCCGCGCATGGTACTTGTAGTTAATTTCTTAGAGAGAGAGAGAGAGACTTCTGATAGGTGTCCTTTTTTTCCTTTTTTTACAATTCTTATATGAAAACAGTTTTATTTTCTATTTATTATTTATGATAATGTGACCTCCACCTTTGTAACTTATTTGTACAAAGTGTGCCATATGGACAACCTTCAGACAGCAGTTTGTATTACGTAAAACTATGGAAACGAGGTTATCTCGTATATGAGTAAAACACACCTAGTACCGGCACAATATTTATTTTCTCCGTGAACACATTTATTTTAATATACAGATATACAAAAATGTCATTCCTAAGGAACCTCATTTACAAACTTTGATTAACATAAATCACGTCTTCTCCCCGATGATTCTAAATTATATTTATACAACACATATTTAATACTACAAAATGGTTATCATGGCAACCTTCATGCCCACCAGTTTAAACAAAGCATTCAGTAACACTGTTGGGTCACAAATAGGACTGCAGATCCTGCACCTAAAATTCAGAAACTGGAAATTAATTTCGCTGTTTGCCCTTTAAGAGTTTAGAGTTATTAACTCTCTGCAACATCGTTTGGCTCATATTTTAAGAACTCAGTATTCAGCCTGCCTGGAGACTCACGTTCTATCCAGTTGAGAGTGAAAATAAAAGGTTTAAGCTGTTATAGTATGATATTATTTTTGAATTTCAGTTTGTCAGTACAGCATACTAATGATGGTGTCTCTGGAGTGAATACGAACCAGGAGAATGCCATTCTTTTGCCATTTGTTAGAAAATTATTCATATTGCATTACCCAATGTCGAAGCGAGAGACTCACCCTTTCATAGGTATGCAAAAATGAAAGTATTAACTTAGATTTGAAAATGTAAAATACAATTTGAATCTATTACACCCAGACAGTTAATTGTTTATGAAACAAATTACTGGTCAAAAGTATTTTAGCTGAAATGGATATTTTTTTTTCGTCTGAACCCTTGATATGAAATAGTAATATGCTCTCCATTTGCACTTTAAAAAATAGTTATTCAAATTTATTCTTTCTTTGAAGTTCGTATCTACATTAAAAAAAAGTCCAGTATGATATGTCGTGAATCTTGGAGCTGATAATTATTTATACGGGCTACTCGTGATTTACAAGTAAAGTCATACGTATTCATAGACACACTTCATATAAAAGTGGATATACGCTTTTACATAAATGGGTTGCATATTGATATCTTAACAATTCATCAATTACCTCTCTCTCTCTCTCTCTCTCTCTCTCTCTCTCTCTCTCTCTCCTCCTCTTCTCTTCTCTCTCTATCTCTCTCTTACATTTTTACTTTTCAAAACTCCCGTTTTCTTAATTTTCTTAATCACATTCTCTCTTTTAGGTTTCAAGTCCCTGCAGAACATTGCCTTAGTCATAGGTATCTTCCTTACATTATCCTTTTTTTCCTTTTTACGATCGGTAATAGCTATTCATCATCCAAGAAAGACTTTATACGCTTTACGAGTATGTCTCATGTTTCTTCCCTATTTTTCTTTTTATTAGTCCACCATAAACTGTAATTCGTATTAATTATCATTACATGCTTACACTTACCAAGAGGTACAACAACAGAAACTTCATTATGATTTGTTTATATTACACTGAAATGACTCAACATGACGCTACCCTTATACCGCACAACTCAATCGTACAATGTATTTACAAAACTACTAATCCGTCAGGCATGTGGAAGAATATTGTCTTGTAAAGCACACATTTGTATTTGAAAGTATGAGAATTTTTTGTTATATTGTATTGGAACATTCGCTTAAAGAAGCCTAACCCTGTGTAAAAGCTCTCCAGTAGAACAGTGTTATTGTATTGATTGGTCCATTAGTGACTTCAACTTACCACTAATTGTTAAACTCTAGCTTCTTACCTGTTAAATAATGTACGTTTACAAATGATGTCTCAAGCAGCTCCCTTATTGAAGAGGTCTTTGTTTGTTTATAAGAATTTAGATGATGTATGTATGTGTTTTCCTTTTTTAGTTCAACAATTGAAAATCTTATCGTAAGCATTTGTTGCAAACTGGTAACATTTAAGGACAAAATATCAACAAATCTTTTAATATTAAACGGCCCCAGTAACCATATTTTGAGAGAAGAAGTTGTGCAAGCATAGTATTTAAAAATTTAGTTGCTCTGTATTGAGTGTGACCAGTCCATTCATCCGATTTGTTTGTAAAGAGAATGAACATTTTCTTCTTTAAATAATCTTATACAGTAATCTTGAAATCCCCCTATGCTTTTCGAATATTTTACCCAAAGCTCGAGTGGTATGAAACAGATTAATAGCTTACACCAATACAAAGACAGAACGTTCAAACAAACTCGAAGCTAATGTAAGTACTGCAGATACCCAGCACCTTTTGTTAGATTGTCAAAAACTTCTTGGTCCAAAAATTCCTATCTATAAAATTCCATCTTGTACTAATATTAAGTTGCATCCAAATTCTTCCATTGAGATTCCCACAATATTTACATTATTCAGATAATCTATTTACGGTTATCCCAATCTCATATTTATTGTCTGTGTGAAGCTTGACTCAGCAACCAACGAGCCGCTGATTCTAGAAACTTCTGATTGATTCGCGGTTACTGCGATTGTAGCCTTATTCCAGGAACGAAAAAGCTCCTCGTTTTTTTCATCTGTAAGCGAAGAGAGAGAGGGAACGAAATTGCAGACACCACGGGATGGCCTTGATGAGGAAGTTCAAGTCGTCCCTCGAGGAGTTGAGGAGACAGAAGGCGACGGCGGTCATGATGCTAAAGATGAAATTATCGTGTGCTTTGGCAGCTCCGCTGCCCGTGGTCTTCATGGCCTCTGGAGTCTCACCTGCGGATTGAGAGAAGAAGAGTTTGTTTACCTTCGAAAATTATATTGGCAGTGAGATTCTGAAGTAAGAATGCAATCTGAATATTGTATAATCGCAGCGGTTGCCTGACTGAGAGAATGTGTTGAAGCAGTTATCTAAATTGCATGAGTTATAAGATCGCTGAATCGCAAGACTTCCCAGGAAAGGGGTGTATCTGTTTATCCCGTAGTTGAGGTTAAAATTATGAGACCTGTACTGAGGCTTCGACTGGAGCTTAAGTAACTTATCCATTTATAAATTTACCAGATAATTAAGTCGGAGATGTCACAGAGCTAGTACGGATTCCATTACCTGAGTGATTGCCTTAGTTAATGATAAAGGCATGTACATTCGATTATACAAACCGCGTGAGGTTTTCAACGTTTCAGCTTGGTTTTATTGCTCTCGAAAAATGTAGTTCATAGCTGAAGTCCGCTCAAGGCCCTTGGCTCTCGGGAGTAACAGACATTTAAAACTTGACTTGCCATTACTAGTAGAGAAGGATTACTTCCTAAACGTAATGAAAATAGTGAGGAGTAAATACATTAAATTATCATAATAAAAGAAAACCACAAGATATCTTACTCTCCAGGACGTGGACCATGACGGAGACCTTTTTGGCATTGGCTGGCTTGCAGGAGTACCTGCCCGAGTCCAGCAACGTGGCGTTGTGCACCAGGAGAGACGACCTCGTCAGTTCGCCTCTGTGCTCAGTGAACACCTGGATCTCGCGACCTCCTCTCCTCCCGTAGTTCACCAACTGGAAGGATAAATGTAACGAGAATGGTTTATGATAATGTGTTGGAAAGAGAATAGGAAAACAGATAATGTTTAGAAGTCTATTGTAACGAACTCGAAACAGCATTGAAAGCCTTGTGGAACCGAAAAGTAGAGTATTCTATAGCAGCCAACTATAAACAACAAAAAATACTACAGCCGTATTCGTCAAACATTAATAGAATGTGTGCAGGAGAGATGTTGTAAGCTCTAAATGTGTTTGTTACCATCTAGAGAGAGCGGAAAAATTGTACATAACATGTTTCGTTGAAGACGATGTGTCCAGTAATAAAAGCTATCGCAATAATGATTGCATTGAGAAACAGGAATGTCAGCCAGAAGCTTGAATTGAAGATATTTTGGAGTTCGTTAAGAGGCGTCAGCTGCAGTGGAAGAGTTTTTTGTATCCAAAGAGATTTGTATTGGAAACCAGAATCGATAAAGCCTTTTGTAGAACCACACAGGAGACGGAAGGAAAATCTATACGTTTGTGAGGAATAGATCATTTTCTACGGAGATTGAGGAGGAATAGTGCAATGATGATTGCCGAAGGTACAGAGGGTTCTTATGACAGGATTATGGACTGATAAGCTTATGATGCTTAAGGAAACTTAATGTTTCTTGAGAAAGGTAGAATCGATATGAAAGTATGGGGTGAAAGGAAGTTGTATGGAAAGACTTCCCTGTTCTAATCTTAGCAACATCATCATTGTTCAAGTAGTGTTCAGTGAATTTATAATATATATATATATATGTGTTTGTTTGTTTGTTTGTTTATTTTTGTTTATATTACCTAATTATGTAATCATGTATCCTCCTGTTTTTGTTGTGCAAACTACTATACTCATATTAGATTTATTTTCGGTCCATAATAATTATACATTATTGACATTGCAATCAAAACCACACTTTAAATATCTGACAGCAATAATATCAGCTTTACCTTATCCCTGTGATACCACAAAATGAATTCGGGCGGCGTGGGACTGAAATGGACCACGCAGGTGAGATTGAGGGAGCTGCCTCTGTCCAGGTAGACGCTGCTGGCCCCCAGGAGCTCTGCCGAAGGCACTGAAGGGAAGGGAGTGGAATGAGTCGTTGAATAGAAGATTGGAAATTTAATAAACGAGATGATAGAAGGTCTTTCACACAGCATTCTACCCAAACGCGCTCGAGCATACACGCACGCACACATATGTATGTGTATGTATATGTATATATGTGTGTATGTTTTTGTGTAGGTATATATATATATATGTATGTATGTTACAGTACTATATGATTACATATATATATATATATATATATATATATATATATATATATATATATATAATATATATATATATATATATATGCATATATGTGTATAAATTATATATAATATATTATATATATTATATATATATTATAATATATATATATATATTATAATATGTATATATATTATGTATAATATATATATGTAATAATTTTTATATATGTATATATATTATTTATGTATTAATAATATATGGTATATATATATATTGTTATATTATATATGGTATATTATATATGTAATTATTATATATGTATATAAAATATTATATGTATATATATATATAATGTATATATATTATATATGTATATTATTAATATTTGTATATATATATATATATGTATATATATATATATGTAAATATTATATTTATAGATATATATATATATGTATATATTAAAATATATATGGATATATATATAATGGAATTAATATTAGTATATATAATATAGGTATATTATATATAATGATATATATTATATGTATATATATATATATATTGAATATAATATATATTATGTTATATATATATAAATGTTATATATATAATATAGATTATATAATATTTAATATGTATTATATATATATATATGTATTATATAATATATGTTATATTATATATTATATATGTATATATATAATATATGTATATAATATATATATGTATTATATATTATATATAGTTGTAATATAATATATATGTGTATATATTATATATGGGTTATATATATATATATGTGTATAATATATATGGTTATATATATATGTGTTATAATATATATAGGTATTATATTATATATGTATATATAACATATATGTATATATATATATATATATTATATATATATATATATTTTATATCTATTATATATGTATTATAAAATATAATATGATATATATTATATATATTGTAATATATATATATATATTGTAATATAATATATATATATATTAATATATATATATATATGAATTATATATATATATATAATGTAATATATTATATTATATGTTATATATATATAATATTCTATATATATATATATATATATTATATATATATTATATATATATATATATATATAGTATATATATATATATATATATATATATATATATATATATATAATATATATATATATCTATATATATATATATATATATATATATAGAGAGACGAAGATGAAGAGAGAGAGAGAGAAGAGAGAGAGAGAGAGAGAGAGAGAGAGAGAAAATTTATAGTAATGGAAAGTGTCTAGAATATCATGAACAGGCATTCCTTAAAAGCATGACAGTAACATAATGATTGAAGTTCCTTTGTGGTAAAAGAAATATTTTTATAGTAGCAAATAATGTCATGTCGCGTCACTGAACTTAGGTATTGAAATTTCCCAAAGGAATATCAGCCTTTCGACTGAAATTTAAACATAATGTCAAATGAGGTTCATTAAAACCAATATGCAAATTGTATGTTCAGGAGCTTTTTATACTTCAGAATGAGATTTTGTTGCAAAACGCAGACATTATAATAAGTGCTATGCTTTTTATATATGTAAAAAGAGTGATATAATAAGCCGACTCTTGTGAAATCAGTGATAATTAGTGAGTTCAAAGATACCAACCAAATGTCAGAGCATATTCGGATGCTTATCATTTGCTAATTTTATTTCAAAGTAATATTTTATTTTCATTTTTATTTTGCTTTGAAGGTGCAAGTTACCTAGCCTCCATTTTCATTATATTGGTTGGAAATGAAGGCTGTTTATTCAGCGTCATTATTGGTTCGAAATGAGCCCAATTTCATCTTAATTTATACATATACTAGAGGGAATCTGACAGGACCTGATTGGAGGCGGTAAAGATCAAAGCTTGCTGTAATTTCAATAAGAAGTCATCAAGTTAGAGGAAAGAAACACCTTCAGAGAGGATGTCAGTTACATTTCAGTTGAAGGAAAGCAAGCTTTTTGGTATATGCGAAAAATATTTCAGCCAGAACACGAATTTCTCTTAGGTAATTGTAAGAAATATATATATATATATATATATATATATATATATATATATATATATATGCATGCATATAGATATACATATATACATACATACATACATACATAAATGGATTGAATGCAAATGACGAGAGTAAAAAAAAGAGTTTTATTATTATATAATAATTGATGAAATTGAGTTGTATTATATCACTTGAGTAAGTGATATATAATATTAATATAACATGAAAGAGCCTCGTCCTATGCCGCGACTCTTACTGTGGTATAATTATATTTAACCTTTTCAGAACAAGGAAAATGGAAGACGGAAACATAATGGATTTGCTTAGATGTTCGATTTCTGAACGAAAGGAACTTATTGCCAGGAAACTAAAGAGATCATATTACAAATGAGCTGGTAATGCGATTGGGGCGTAAGAGTGTTTTCTGCATGGGTCTCTCTCTCCATCCATCGCAGATAGAAGCCAAAAGTGAGTGATCGTCTGAACAAAGATACGCTATAAATTGTATAGTGTGTATGCGTATATGAACGGTATGCAGCACGAAAAAGTGCAGGAATGATAGAGAAGGTTGTCAAAACAGAATAAAAATTATTTTGATATTTTCCCCCATGGAAAACAAATCGGGCGTTATCTTTACCGTGCAAACATTGATCAGGGAATATGAAAAAGTTGCTGTTATAAATGGCAATGGAATACAAACATACACTGGGCTGATGACGCATTTCGCAATCACTGCATATTTACGTCCGATATTAGTGTTCTCTAATGCTCAAGGTTCGTCTGTGTTGTTTATCGGACATAAAAGTCATTTATTTTCATTACTCACCCTGTTCAAGTTACCATCATGCAATATTGAGCAATATCTGATGAATTTACAGCTTTAACTTATCACCACCTGAGATCGTGAACATCCTCATAATCACTTGGAATCATATTTACTCACCAGTGATATGTATATTATATATATATATATATATATATATAATATAATATATATATATATATATATATATATTATATATATGTATATATATATATATAATATTATAATAAAATCAGGACTGATCTTTCTTATTTTTGCGCCCCGGTTGGGGGCGGGTTAGGTATGGGATCGTGAGTGTAAGGGAGACATGACACATCCACCCTCATCCTGCAAACCTGTTTGTCAAGACCGGGTGGGGCAGGGCAGGGTAGGTTAGGGGATCTGGAGGGTAAGGTAGACAGCAAGCAGCGCCGGGTTCCAGCGCAGCGTAATGTGTGTATATATATATCATGTATATATATATATATATATATATATACTATATATATGTATATATATATATATATATATATATATATATCTATGTATATATATATATATATATATATAGAATATATAGTATATTATATATATATATATATATATATATATATATATACACAATGTCTGTGTGATTGTTTTTGAATACTTTTGTGTCTAAGCCTTGTAGTTCATTGGTATTGCGACATGACAGGAAAAAGTATATTTTAGTTTAATCAGACTACTGAACTGATTAACAGCTCTCCTAGGGTTTGCCCGAAGGATTAGATGTTTTTACATGGCTAGGAACCAATTGGTTACCTAGCAACGAGACCTACAGCTTATGGTGGGATCCAAGCGACATTATATCGAGAAATTATTTTCTAATCATCAGAAGCAAAATCCTCTGATTCCACGTTGACAGAGCGGGGAATCGAACGCTAGCATGTAAACCACTTGTCCAACGAGGAACTAGCAATAAGGCAGGAGTTCGGATGCTTTGCGCGGATGGAGTGATACAGGACCAGTTCACTCAAACCCAGTGTGCCCTTGTCAACCTATACAATGAATTATGCACCTGATATTTTGACGGTCGTGGTGATTTACATTTACCCGTGGATGGGCATGGGGGAAGCAGCCTCATTCCAGTCTGCTAGGTAGGAGTGTCGAGGGAATATGTATCTATCCTATTGCAGATGACATTGTCTTTCATACATCTTCCGTTTTTTCGAATATTTCCACGCACTGGTAAACGTTTATCATCTTAGTCTTCGTTCAGAAGATCAAAGATAAGAAATGAAGGAATCATTAGTGTCTCTCTCTCTCTCTCTCTCTCTCTCTCTCTCTCTCTCTCTCTCTCTCTCTCTCTCTCTCTCTCTCTCTCCTCGCTCTTCTCTCATCTCTCTCCTCTCTCTATAACGACATCAAACAAAAAGGTCAGAGACTTCTTTGAGGGGCAACTCACCGACGACTTCCAGTTTGACACTGACGGCGGTCACGGGCTTCGTCGAAATGGAGCACTCGTAGAAGCCTGAGTCTGTGGGCTGTGGGTGCCTGAGGACGAGGACCCAGTCTCCCGAAGAAGGGTCTCTGTGGGCCGAGAACCTCTCGTCGTTCGTGAACGTGAAGGATCCCACCGTCAGGACGTGGAGGTCCTTGTGACGGATCCATGACACCTGAGTAGGAAAGACATTATTATCATTATCATCATTCAAAGAGAGCTCATAATCACATGAGTCAATAAAATGAAAAAGTAAATCCACAGTAGTATGTCTGTTTGATTTTGTTATTTAAAATATATAAAGCAGAAAGCTCTCGATGACCTGCATGGTCCTCCTTGTCAATCTGATTATAAGTGCAAAAAGTGACTACACAAAATCTTTGTTTTTGACTTGTTTTTGTGTTGCCCCTTTTTGTAATTATAGCCAGATTGACAAGTAGGACCGTGCAGGTCATCGAAAGCTTTCTGCCTTATATATTTTAAATAAAAATCAAACAGACATACTACAGTGGATATATTTTTCCAGTGTCTTCACTATAAAGTGCTGAAGTTAAACAAGACAGTTGAGTCACATTTCAAGAGTTTTAAGCAATGTCTTCATAAGATCTTAGGGTTCAAGTACTCACAGATTTGGCCCCAAGGTTTCTAGCCTTGCAGGGGATGTGGGCAGGAGCCCCAACGGCTGCCAGGACTGACTTGGGCGTGTCCTTGGCGAAATGCGGCCCTTTCGGAAGAGGAGAGTTTTCGTCCTGTCCCCAGATCCCCCCTCCGCTGTCCCCTGTGTCAACCCTGTTTCGGTTGGGTTTCCCCCGAACTTTGCTGTCGACGACCAACATGTCAGCTGGAAAGTAGGAAAAGAAATTAATTAAAATGATACTTTCAATTAGGATCGTAAAATCTTCGGCTAATCCATCTGGTAAGCCAAATTTTGCCTAGATTATCTGAAAATCTTGATAACAAGCGTGGGTTTAGCGAGATTTTATTATGTATGTATGTATTTATATATGTTTGTGTGTGTGTTGTATGATGGATGTTTTATATACTACTACCTATGTATGTATGTAAAGTCATTTTGCAACTGTCACCTTCAAAATAACTAAAATATTGGTAGTGAGCAAAACAATGGTCTATTTCCAAAATAATTATAAATTATTGGCCACTTCACAATATGAACAAAACGATGCTCCCTTTACAAAAGGGCACTAAATGTTTGCTTATTCATTTTTATTCCCATACTATGTGTGTGAGTGTTAATTCATGTTATAGTTGTGGGGAGGTGGTTGGCCTGGATGTTGGCAGTTAGTCAATACTGATAGTTATTCAAGGGCAAGACTACTTACATGACTGTCATTAATTTCGTTGCATATTACCTTATTAAACATCAGGTACGTATAGTGGACGGACGCAAAACAGAACACTTTTTATACAAAATTATGAGAGGCTTAATAAATGAAAGCGCCAAATTCTTTAAATTTGCTGGGCGGGGGTTCATATATGAAATCGACTAATTACAGGATAAGGAGTTAGAAACTAGATATTCAAGTTCAGCTGCTTTGAAATTCACAGTCATATTTTCAGCTTATGAAGGAAGTTATGGTCATGTTACCAAATACGAGCTACTATGAGATTCAAGGCTTCTGTAACACGGTTTTTTGGCAATAACTTTTTATCTATGCATTTCATAGATATAACGCTTATTCAGAATACACATTATATCTACACATAAATTTTGACTGTATTCTGCATTACGTAGGTTGAATAAATTTGGTACTTATAATGTAAAAGTGACCTTTTTTGATTACGGGCCAACTTACTCAGAGATAAGGTTTCGAACGCACTCGTTACGTAACTTATGACAGCATTTCTTCCCTATTTCTCGATGGATGATTGGCTATACGTAACGAAGGCTATACATCTGGCAACAATGACAAAAATTTAAATACAAGCAAAGCAGTACACCTTTGAAAACTCTGAATCCTCTCCACTGATAATTGTCTTAATGAACAAACCAACAAAATATGTTAATAAATACAAAAACACTTTGATTATTAGTCTAACTCCCAAAATAAGTGTCCTAAGAAATTATGATCTACTTTATAGGTCACAATCAGATTGACAAGATGTAGGGAATAGTTGGTAATTTTCAAAGACATAGTAGACAAGCTTGATTTGATAACTGCTGTATCCAGCAATTTTATTTATCGGCTATAAAAAAAAATTTAAAAAAATAGACGGTATCGTATTTTGGCTTTAAACCTTCACCAATAATTATCGTCAGAATGATGACGTCATGAGGCTCCACCCACTTTGGCCTCGTTATAATTCAGGATAACAATGAAGGCTATCATGGCCATTGTTGTATTAGAAAATCTAACTTCTGGCTATAAAAACTCATTTCTCGAGTAGTTGTAGGAAGTGCTAAATGATCCTCAGGGATCCCAGCAGTTTGCCTAAACGTTTAATTCATGTATATTGCTGCTATTACTAATTTTGCAGCACTACTGCTACAGTAGTATTACTACGCTAGCACAGATACCCCACCCACATCTATGTATCGTTCCGCCATTCATAAAGTCTTTATACCCAACATGGTCGTACAGACTAAAGAAGACGAAAAAAAATTATATCGGATGATCCATTGGTCTGCAGGAGATTTTAGCACATATAAGCTGGTATTTACTTTGGATAAAAATCTTATTTTAACAAAAATAGTTATAGAATGACTGTTTACATACAATCTCTCTCTCTCTCTCTCTCTCTCTCTCTCTCTCTCATCTCTCTCGTCTCTCTCTCTCTCTCTCCTCTCTCCTCTCTCTCTTGGTGGCATAGTGAATAGTTAATGGAAATGTTCGAAATCCTGAATGACATTACAATTATTATAATCACGTTACGCTAAATACAAATCAGACCATAAACAATGGATTTAAACTAGAAACTGAATAATTACCTATTCAGGCTATAGTAAGTATGGCCACGGGCTTTCTTTTTACTATAAAGTTGCAAGTCGTAAGACAAATGCAGTTTTGCAACCACGAGGACAACTCCAAATCCTGTTAGCCATTCTTGACTACTATGAGTTTCAGAGCCGATGGAATAAGGTGAATGGATTTCTGTCTAGTGGATGGGGCGGGGCAACATTTCGTAAAACGATGTTTACCTTGCTTACGTAATGAATGTTTTTCGACTCTTGGCTCGCAATCATTGGCCATGGCGTCGGCTAGATCATTTTTACTCCTTAAAAATTAAAACTATCGGGATTAGGTTATTGATAATGCTGACAGAATTTGTGTGTAGTTGTAAAATACACATATGTCAACTTTCAGCTACCTCCGATGCTTTGATAAGGAGCAAAATTAAAAAATCCGTGTTACAGAGGCCCTGAATTTCATATTAGATCACTGCAAGCGTTGGCATCCTCAGTTGCTGATCTCACAGAAGAAATCCAGCTGAGATGTTCAAGGTAGTTTCATTTGCTGTTGGAAAGATAGCTGCAGATCTCTAAGTATGTCTGCAGTTTCTCTTCGCTATCCCCAGTCAGCAGTGTATCATCTGCAAACATATCTATTTCATAAGTAGGACTTGACCCATGCAACCTTTACTTATCTAACCACTCTGTTCTTCCTCTTTCAGTCCTTGTGTTACCTTACTCTCTTATTCAGAAGTTTCCATCTTTCTTTATGTACTGAATAATGCTATGCCACGATTATTGTTACTGTTGCTTCTGTTACAATTGCAGTTCTGCTGTATGACAATTTTTCCTCTCATTTGTTCAGAACCTTGATCGTAGTCACGTACTTCATTACACTATCACCACCATACTGCAGTATATAATTTGCAATTCCATTAACTCCTGGTGATTTTGCATTTTCTCTCATCCACGATATATATATTATATAATATATATATATATATATATAATATATATATATATATATATATATATATCTATATATATATATATATATATATATATATATAATATATATATATATATGTGTGTGTGTGTGTGTGTGTGTGTATGTATGTATGCATATGTATGATTATATGAGTATATGTATGTAAATGTATGTGTTCACACGTCTCTGTATATATATGTCCTTTTCTGTTCATTAAGAACACACACACACACACACACACACTGATTGCTGACCACAAAAGTGCACTGGTAAGCTATCCTGTTTGTTTTTTTCATTTCAGCACCTTCGAGGAATCCAGCGGTTTGCATTTGTCTCTAACCGGCATGAGCTAAAGTTAACAACCCGATTATTGTGCCTTTAAGATATATATATATATATATATCTATATATATTAATATAGATAATATATATAGTAATATATTATATATATATATATATATATTAATATATATGTTCGTGTGTGTGTTTTATATAAATTATGAGTTCGTCGTGAAGGTCAATTATAGATTAGTATTATGTATTAAGAATATGACGGTAGAAAGAGGCAGAGTAAGAACTTCATGAAATTCCCTCCAAGGTTGAGAGAAAGAAACTTGTTATAAAATGGAAAATATAATGTAAATCATACAAAACTGAGAGAGAGAGAGAGAGAGAGAGAGAGCCTAAAGGTGTCAGAGTTACGTAATACAGCAAATTCCCTTAATCTTTTTGGAATGGTCCCAGTTCTCTCCAGAAGCCCAAGAAAAGGGTGCAGGGAACAGAAGATGAGAAGGAGGAGGAGGAGGAGGAGGAGGCAAAGGAGGATGAGAAGGGAGAAGGGGAGGGGGGGGGTTAGGAGGAAATTCCAAGGGACGCATTTCTTAGTTATCCCGAACCCCGAGTTATGCCGGAGTAATGCGTGGCACGTTAGGCTGCTGAAAACAAAGTTAATTAAGAGCTTAAACTGTTACGTCTGATTAAATGAGAGTTTTTAATAAAATTCAGTTTTTTTTATAATTTCTCTCAAAAATGAAATTAAATAGAAACTCAGAGATATAACATATACAATAATTATATGAGATGGATTTCAGCTTTATTGTTTTTGATAAGAATATTTGATGAAAACATGCGTTTAGAAACGAAAGAAATTCAAATATATGAATAAATTCTTTGGGATGCCTTTCTGCAATGTGATTACCTGATAACATTGAAATGTAAGGAAAGTAAGTTGGTTTATCGATTCCGTATTCAATTGTTTGTCGCTCTTAACCCCGATAAAGTTATGAGTGAAATTTCACCCTTTCTCTTTGGAAAGGTAACAGATTTATATGTAATAGTGTCATTTTTTGAAGGTATCCAAACTGAAAATATTGTTTTTAAACGTCGCTTTGAAATGTATCAGAATGATAGAATTTTATTGAGTTTTAAAGAAAAATGCTTGCTTTAAATCGTCATATTGAAAGATATCAAAACACAAATCTATGTGCTTATTTAAATACTTCTAATGCTAAGGTATAAAGGCTATATATTCCAACTTTCGAGAAATTCATTTTATGTCAAAAATATTTATATATATATATATATATATATATATATATATATATATATATATATATATATATGTATATGAGACATTTTATATTAGTGTTATATATATATATATCTATATTATATGTATATGAGACATTATTATTATAATATATATCTATATATATATATATATATATACTATATACAAATCATATACATATAAATATGATCATATATGAATTTCTCGAAAGTGGGAATATAAGCCTTTATACCTTAGCATTAGAAGTGTTTAAATGAGCATGAAGATTTAAAGAAAGCATTTTTCTTTAAAACTCATTAAAATTCTATCATTCTGATACATTTCAAAGCGTCATTTAAAAACAATATTTTCAGTTTGTGAATATACATATATATATATATATATATATATATATATATATATATATATATATATATATATATATATATATATATATATATATATATATATATATATATATAATATATTCACACACACACATATATATATATATAAAATATATATATATATATATATATATATCTATATATATATATATATAATATATATATATATATATATATATCAAATTCCATTTCCTCCCGTTCTGTGTTTCCTGAAGTGAAAGGTTATATAAACATTTCTTCCACATTTCATCCCTGTCTCAGTTCAAGTCCCAGCTCACTCCATAAAACCTGACGCTTGCTTCCCAGAATGCACCTTTGGGAACGAGCCATCCTTCGCGAGTTGAATGATAAGGCCCTCTATGGACCTCGGCTTAGACCACGTCCCTTCGGAAACTGGATGTAGGAGGAGGGTAATCACGACGGTGCTCAATAAAATCCTGGTTTTATGGGCGTCAGGACCCGTGGTGAAGTGTGTCAAGGTAAAGGGGGCGGTGCTTTATTCCGATTGTATTTTTTTCAGATTATTTATTCTTTTGTGTGCTCTCCAAAGGAACGTTTTTTCTCGATGGTGTAAACACTCGTATTTTCTGCACTATTAATGGGACACTTTTTAATAGTTATTGTTTTTAGAGGGTTTTTGTTTTGGCCTTTGCAATTGTTTTAGGTTTGCATTGTCTATAACGCATTCTCTCAGCTGTCTTATGTTAAGAATTACATTTTGTTAGGTTTACGTTTGACAAGTAAAGGTTATAAAAAGGAAATCTTAAAGAAAGGTATTAAAATATTTAAGTTACCTTTTTCAGATGCCTTTGTGCATTGCCATAACCTCATGATATTGAAAAGCAAAGAAGTAGCCTTTTTCGTAACTGCTCTTTTTGAACCTTTTCAAGGTTTTCAGTTGCTTATAGCATTTCCTTCACTTGATTTTGTGTTTTGCAAGCAATTACGTTTTCTTCAGTTTTTAACTTTCTGTAAAAGAAAACTATTCAAATAGCTGTGTGTCCATCCGCGTTTGTTCTGTCCGCCCTCAGAATATAAACATGGAAAACCAAGAAAACTGAGATCAGATTTATTTTGTATTTGTACCATACTGAATTTTAAAAAGAATGTATGTTGTAAATATATTTGTGTGTGTGGCAAGAGAGAGAAGTAGAGATAAAGACTTTTGATCGCATTTTTCGGAGACATGTCTGTCTAATAGCTATCGCATAACGTCTGGATATCCTCATGTCTTTTAGAAACGCTTCCTACTGGAAGACTTGAATCCGAATGACAAATGAATGAGGAAACTCTCCCTTCCCTGATGGGACTTTATCTCCCACTTTTACTCTTCTTTGTCTCTTTCTTATTTCGATGAATCGAAGCTGAAAAAAGGAACAGAACTCTCACCAGAGAAGAGGATTAGAAGAGCGGTGTGGAGGAGCTTTGAGCTTAACATACTGGTCCGGCTGAGCTCTGTCTTGGATGACGATTTATCTTTAGACTTTTCGCCGCCAACGTCCACCGTTGCCTGCAAATGAAAAAGAAAAACTTATTAATATATGGTAGTGTCTCATTTAAAATGTCAGATTTTATTTTAAACCACACGTGTTTTATAAGGAAAGATTAAAAAGAAAATACTGTCATTAATATATTTAGGTTTTTATTCTGTAAATAGTGGTTTAGTAAATACACCATAGGTTTTTTTTTATACATTAAAGGTTTCTCTTCAGTAAAAACGTCGTCTGAGGGAAATTGTCAGATTGGAGAATGAAAATTTTATATAATTTTTGTTAAAAGTGAAGGTACCATTTTCAAATTTCCACTGGTGAATTATTGAACCTTGGGAGAGCGTAGTATCAAGAGGAAAAGCGATTCCATTTCGGAGTAATTTATAAAACCAGCATCCAATCTCTATTCATTACCAATGGATGCATGCAGACCTGTTTAAAAATAACCGTTATATTTTTGCTATTATCGTTATCACCAGTGAATAAATATTGTCCAGTAGCAACGTTATTGACTAGATATTTTTCAAAGGATAATCAGCAGTTAAAAGCTATACCATTGTTTTCTTGGATTATGTTATTTTTTGATACCAGGAAGGTGAAAGGTAACACGGCAAGCAATGCCTTCCATGTACCTGACGTGAGTAGACGTCTTAGTATTGGCAAGCTCATTTTTATGTCTATTTTTTCTTCTTTTTACGCGAGTTCTGACGTCGTAATGTACTTCTTCGATGACGAGTTCTTGTTGCCTTGTTCAAAGAAGAAAATAAAAACAGAGGAATAATACTCTGCGAAACTTCTTTTTGAAGTATATTCGCAATAGAGCAGTTCTATGAAGGTGACTCCCCAACTTATGAGTTTCCTAGTTCCCACCACTCGTGACCTTTTAAACTGATCTAGCAGGATTATTAAGGTTTGGTCAGTTTTGTCAAATATGTCTGTTAGATGGTTTTCTTTGTTAATTTGTATGATGTAGCATTATAGGCTTTTCTCATTTCATTCATTGAAAGCATGTAATCTTTGTCGCCAGGAGCTTCAATCACGAAATCCTAAGTTTGATTTCACTGTCCAGAATCAGTAGGGGATCGTCTACTAACACAAGCTATTCCATACTCCATTTATCCTCATCCCGAAAATTAGGAACTACATCATCTGTCTACTGCCATTTCTCTGCTTTTTTGCATCACTCCTTCAATGAAGACAACAAACAGCAATGGAGAAACAGAACACTTGTGTCTCTGGGCCGCATTTTCACACCAAACCAGACACTCTCCCGCCAACAAACGCTAACGGATGCTTCACTTCCCTTCCATGATAAAAGAATCTTTCGTCTCTCTGGCCAACTTTCCCTCTGTACCATAGAGCATCGGCTCCCTTCTCGTTGCCGCTCAATAAATCTGCCGTAAGCCTTCTTTAGATTCGTGTGAATCACATAAGCTTTTTCCCTTTACTTTTGAACTTCACCTTTCTGTTTCGGAAGCACACAACCTCCGCCATGTCCCATCGCACATTCCTGCATCTATGACTTTTGTCACCTCTCGTGCCTTCTCAGTCTAAAGTAGAATAACAGGAAGCAAATAAAGGGAAGATAATGAAATAAGGGCGAACACATTTTCCTATCTGATGTAATTCGTGAAATAAATGTAGTATGGCTCTTTGAAAAGAGAGTAGAAATTAAATTGTTAAACCGCTTTTGATGAGTAATTTGGCGGAGGACAAGAAATGTAGGGGTCTCTTACAAAGAGAGAAGTTTAGAGGAAGGCTATATGGAGAAGGAAAATATTAATCAAGAGAAGAGGGACTGATGATAAGGAGATGATGCAGAAACGTTCAGAGAATAACCTTTATATGCAATAGAAACAAAGAAAATAACTTTGAAAACTCATTCCTTAATCATTATGAACCATAAAACAGAAAATGAGAACACAGGAGAAGATAAAAGATTTTAATGAGGAGAGAGAAGTGAAGCAAAACTGCTGCCGGAAAGTAAAATGACGAACGAAAATAAATAAAGTAGGGATAGAAAAATTGAGATGGGCACAAATGTACAAGACATATAGAATGTGGCAGTAGCTGTAGCAGCCCAGCAGTAGTCATGTAAACCATACTAATGCCGTCTTCACTTTGAACAGGAAGGTAACGCCCAGCAGGAGATATTACAGAATTTGCATCCCTTGGGAAAGTGATGGATATGGTCAGGGGAAAGGAAGGGAGCAGGAGATACTAACGTTATAAACAAATATTGGGTTTAGTGATGGCATTGGTAATGTTAGTGACTTTGAAGGGGATGGAACTGAGCTTAAGACGAGGCTTGAAAAGGAATGAATGAATGAATGGGAAAATAAACGAACGACAGAGAAAAACTTGAAAGCAAATTCAATTGTTAACGTCAAATTGATAAGAGGTATTGGGAGGGATTAGAGAAGGTGAACTAATAAAATTAATAGCCGCGCAAGAAAGTATTGGAAATGAAGACGGGTGGAGGAAAGAAAAATAAGGTAGCAATAATCCCTTAAGTATAAGTTTATAACGTAAAGATATGTTTTTCAGACTCAAGTAAATATAGATATCCAACAAGAAATGAGAAAGAATAGAGCGGGTTCGGTTATAATGAAAAATATGAAATACGTATCATAAGGCAAAAACATTCAAATAACGAACCCAGGTAATAAATACACTTTCTTTGGATGTCAGTTTCTCAGTAAGCACATCAATCTAAGAAAAGCTGGAATAAAACGAGGAAAGATAAACTGAAACACAAACAGATTTACCAAAGTGAACTTTATAATATACCTAAGATGAACATGATGTAATCTCAACAACCGACGAGTCTAATAGAGGAGAAAATTTCACTCTCATTTTAATCAAGCATTGGAAAATTTGTAGGATGCATAGGTAGAGAAATGTGACAGAATTGAGTCATGGAGGCATCGAGCTTGAGTGTATTGTGGGTTCTCTGGAATTAATTTTGGCAGATGATGTAGAGGAAGTCATAGGCTAAGAGGAGGAGGATGAACAATGTGGTAAAAAGCTTTGGAGTACCTGACGATGTATAGAGCCACCTGGGATGAAGAGGGAAGAAAATCCCTGACCAGAAATATCAGAAAGACCAGAACTCATTTTCAATTGATGAAAAGGAACGGACATTAGACTTTCCCCGAATAAAAAAAATTTTGATAACGATCATATTCAAAAAGGAGAGTCTGGGACATAAGTAGTAGGAAAAAAAAAAGAGACCTTAGAAAAGATTGATGTGCTCTCTTACCTAGACTACATTATGGCAGAAGAGCGACAGATAGAGAGCTGAGAGGCAGAAGGATCTCCTCGCTACGATGAACACCACTTTTTTTGTGCTGTTCCATAGAGTTCCCGGTATGAGACTATAACACTCGCGTGAAATGTCAAGGGGAAAGGTTTGAAGGACAGAAAACATTAAATAGAAGAAGGAAGGATTGATGGAGGTAAAGGTGCTTAAATCTGATTGGTGTCAGCTAAACGAGTGTATATTATGGCTCGTTGTATATTATGATTCTTAGCGTGTACGTAGAATGGATATAGTTTCAAGTATTTCAGGTGAATGAAATATGTAGATATGGCTTATAGGGTTTTAACAGCAAGAAATATATCCCGGGAAATACATTATAACGTAGAGGAGAGTAAATTGAGATGAAATCTATGAGAAATAAGATTAGGAAGTGGAGGAATAAAGATACGACACATACAATAATCAAGGAGAATTTAGGATAGGAAATTACCATAGTGAACTGGTTTCAGAAAACGTAGAAAGCAATACTTATGTATCCAAAGGGGAAGGAAGGAAGGGATGTATATCGAGCCAGGTATCAAATAACAAAGTAAGTCTGTAAGGTTAAGTGAAAAAGAATGTTTAGGAAACGGCAGGGGTAAAGAGAGGAAAGAGCGAGGCGGGTGAAAGAAATAAAAGTAAGTGACGAGAATGTAAGAAAAATATAGAAGAATTGTTAGAGATAAAAACTGCGGAATGGGGGAATTGAAACGAAAGAGTAAGTGCTCAGAAAGAAAAATGGAAAAAGAGGAAGAAAAAGCTATGGTTATAAAAGTGATGGAGAACTGTCGTGAATGCCAGTGGTAGGAAGGAATGAAGAGATGTGAATTTCAAAATATGAAATGGAGCTATAAATCTCTGTTGTTCTCTCCATATTTGATTTTTTCTTTGCAAAATGCTCGCTAGGCCTTGAAGGAAGAAGGAACATTATCTGCCGTATTATTTCGTTGGTAGTCCATATAGCTCACAGTCATAAGGTATTGAATATATTGAGAATGCTACATACGTTCTTATGCAACTTGAGTATCCCCTATAAAATAAGTGATGGGCGTAATGCGAGTATGTATGTGCGATGAAAATGGTTGTTATGTTTTCCCTCTCTTTTCAAAGTCTGTTTTGCAGAGAGCTGTGCTTTCTAAGAAAACTTTGTTGTAGGGTTACTTTTGATGCTTCTCCTCCCCCCCTTTTTTTTAGAATGCTCCTGTTAAATTTGTCATATAGCTATTGATGGGATTTTTCAGATGATCAACAAAACATTTACATTTTGTGGGACATCCTTATCCCCCATTGCTACCACATAATTTCCTTAGATTCCTTGGTCTAGGGACAAATGAAAACATCATAGGAGACAAGCGACAAAAATTCATTAATGTAAGGAATGATATCTTTGAGACGTAGGGACATTGTGGTAATCAAGAAGCTGGTGGAATATTAGAAATTCTTCCCGAGTAGAAGCAATATCTTTCTCTGCCTCAGCTTATGACGCATTTTTTTATGTTGTGGTGATGGAAGCTCCTATACTTGGAAGATACAGCAATTACTAATATATAGACGATCATGTTATGATCGCCCAAAACAACCTACACATTGTGTGTATGTGAGAGAGAGAGAGAGAGAGAGAGAGAGAGAGAGAGAGAGAGAGAGAGAGAAATGGGAAGATAATATCGAGGTAGCAAGAAAGATGGAACGACGAAAGACGAGAAAAAGTCTTACAATAAACAGAAATTAAAGATAGGGAAAAATTTGCGAATTCATAAGCTTAGTTGGCCAGGCCACGCAACACCTTTTGCCCAGCCCATATTCCCTCCGCCAAGGTACGTAGTCCCTTCGACATGGAAGACCTAACACGACCCGCGACCATTCCAAACAGTCAACATGGCGTCGCCGTCTACTCCTCATCCTATCCGTAGCACTTTGCTTTGTCGCTGCAAAAGAACAAAGGGGTTGCAGTTAGGGGCCGTAAGCACGTTGCAAGAACCTTCAGTGTCTAAAGCGAATCACATGAGGTGCACTGACTGTACTAAACCTCTACGGGGTATATATATATACAAAGGTATTGACGCAAAAGATTTGAAAAAAATTGGGTTCTGCTACAGCTAAACAGCCACTGCCCTTGTTTTAATAAGTGTGGTGTATGGCCCCGTCCACACGGTCGAGCTTTGGTCGACGAACTTTGTCCGATGTGACGTCAGAAGCGGAGAAACAACGGGAAAAGTCAGAACTTCACCGCAGTTTCTCCGCTTCTGACGTCACATCGAATAAAGTTCGTCGAGCAAAGCTCGGCCGTGTGGACGAGGCCTAAGACTCTTTCAGATCTTGATTTTGAGTTTTGTTGTCAGTGCACATTAGGCTCCTGTGACTGGGTTCAGGACAAAGTGGTTATTAGATTTTTTTTTTTTCAATATTATAGACTTGGCTTCGGTTTTGTGAAAATACTGGTTGTTGGATCAGTTGGGAGAAGAAAGCCTGTTGCGCTTTTAGTAGTTCACAAAGAAAGTGCAGTTAAATCATGCATTATTATTTCAAGGTGTCATCTACGACACATGGTAGCATTAGCGTATGCAGGAAGAAAAGGGTGTGATATAAGTGAACAATTTAGTTTAGTACCAAAATAGGGAGTTGACCTTGGACAACTTGGAAGTACTTAGGCCTGGGCTTTTAGTCTTTACCTCAAAAGTCGCTTGTGCTAATTGGGATTTAACAGTAAACTTTGCAAGTATACAAAACTTTGCTGAATCATGTGTAGAAAAGTAACCGTTGACGCAGACTTGCCTATTTTCCATTCAACAGGCTTTGCGCGCTCTTCGTCATCAATTAGAGGTTTCTTCAGTTGTCATACCAACTTACAGAAAATTGCATTGCAACGTTTACTGTGGAAGGAAACTTATTACGAGAACTACCATAATGTTGAAGAAAGATACCCCGAAGTAATAGTAAAAGGTATGGTTTTCCTGACTTAACTGCTATATTTTTCAATCAATTCGTTTTAGAACTTAAAAGCTATCTTTGTAGCCTACTTTTACTCTACGACTCGATTTTTTCCAGCAATTTCCTCAATTTTCCACTGCAAGTAGAAATGGCTGTTGGTTAATTTATCCTTAATTACTGAAAGTTTTTTTTTCTATTACCGGAGAGATGACTTTATTCCATTGTGCAGACAGTTTGTCACATAACACAAGTTATTTCCTCCAATGCCGTGTGATGCATAGAGCTTCGAATATCCATTCCTGACAAGTCTCAGCCCCTCCTAGACTACTTAGTGCTTATTCACGTGGGTCTTGAGCTATCCATATAACAGCATGGCCGACAATCCTTCCAGTATTTGATTTACGTACATTTTTAAGAAGATCCTTGTCTTTAAAGTTCGTAAGTATTCTTGTAAGTATACAAAGTATGTTTATCACGCTTGACCGACCACCTCCTTAGCCCGATTTACTTGAGTGTCAATAGTTAAGTTTGAGATTTTTCTAACTTTTCAAAGATATCTAAGTGGCAAAATCATTGATAAGCTGACTTCTCCCAATCGGCGTTACTGTTCAAGACTTAAGTTATTTGCCCAATACTAAATCTTGTACTCTTATGTTCGGCACATCTACACAGATGCTAATCAAAATTACAGGCTACAATACACGTCTGATTATTTGGAAATTTGACAGTTTACCATATTGAAATCATTGACACGGGCTGCTCTAATGCCTTGTTTTCGTAAAGGACATTTTTTCTTACCTCAGATTTCCAAAGCAAATCTCTGCTTTGGAGCTAATTCAGGGTAATATTTCAGGGTAATATTGACATTTGATATATTTGCATAATAAACCACTTGTGTATAATTTGTAGTTTCAGTGTCCATTCACCTCCAGATTGCAAATTAATTTGCTTAATGGATAAAGTGCCTCTTGGTAAGTGGGTAATGTTTTTAGCCGGATATATTTATGTAGAGGGCTGGGTAGTTATTTACGTAAATTTGCGATTTCACGTTTGGTTTGCACATTGCTGCTACCAGAGTTCTTCAGCCTTCCACCTCAGTTGCCAAACAATTGGTATAGCCAGTTACAAATTTTAGTTCGGCTTTGGTTACTTTTTAGTATTCATTGTACCTTGTTAGGAAATATGTAAAGTAATATAATAATGGTTATCATTTGTAAAGTAAATTAAGTTATAATTTGTTGGTGTCTCGGGGAATTTTAGGTCTGGCATAATGTATTGGTCAGCATTTGAGGGAAACTACACTTCAAGAATGCCTTTTAATGGTTCTTGTCTAAAGTTAGATTTTCTTAGATGTACTAAATTACGTGGTTTTGACAATTGGAATCTTGAATGGTTGAATTTGTATTGAAAGTCTTTATTTTTTCTTTATTTTCAAGTTTGTACTTTGCCAGAGGACACAGCGTAGATCCCTACACATTGAAATCTAATTCCTTTATTAGTCCCACAATTCGAAAAAATGTTTTGAAAGCTACGAACCACAAAGTAAGGGTCGTTAGTAGTGAGGATTCCCACCGTAGACTGTTGGGTGTACTGTAAATATACTTGGTCAGCAACTTTACTTTCCTTTACCTTTGTAACATCTAACACCTTCGCATGAATTTTTTTCTGGTGGCTGGGCATAATTAAAGTTTTTGATATATATCCAAAATGGATATATAGTGAAATGTGGTTCTGAGTATTTGAGTTTTAGTTAACGTGTACAGTTAAGTCTCAAACTACTTAAAATCATGTGGTAGTGAAATTACTACTTTATAATCTAGTAAAATTACTGTAATTTAGAATAGACATGCTTAACATTGTATGTATTAACTTGACTTATTGAAAGACAATAATTACCCGCTAGTTTAAAACATTCTAGTCAATTTGACACTGTAGCAGTAATAGTTTTGAAATTTGAAGCTTGACGGTTGAAACTGTTTTGTGCAAAGTTTTCAAGAGAATTCTTAACTTTTATGGATACTGGAAGCTTTTACCACTCAATGTCTGTCATTTTCTAAAAGTGAAAGAGTTCGTTCAATCTTTAATAGTTCTACTAGGGAACAATTTTTATTCACCTTGAATACTCTTTAAGTTTAGGGTAACATATCCCAGAGGCTTAATATTTGCAGTGGGTGCAATGGATAGTGTTTGGCAGTTAAGTAAAAACTTACTTTCAGAATGCAGACTAAAATGTGTACAAATGAAAGTAAGAAAAAATTCAAAAGTTACAGCACAAAACTTGAAATAAGTTTAGGGCAGTACAGATTATTTGGCATAGGTATTTGAGCGTTGAAGGACAAGAACTTTGTAACCTTGAAGATAAGAGTTTATTCTGTGCCAACCTAGTTACATATAAATGTTGCTTCAATCATCACGGCATAGAAATATATCTTAAATGGTGCAGGGTTACAGGGTGAATGCGAATGCTTTAAAATCAAAGGTTTTAAGTACCGAATTCCATAATGCAAAATAATGTTGTATAATAATTTGGGCTGAAGTGAACGGATTGCCCAAGCCAAACCCCTTAAATATGCTATTTAATTATTTTAACCTTAAATTACGCTAAAGTGAAAGTTAACATTAAAAGTTTAACTTTGTGTTGGTTAATGTGTTGAATTTGTTGAAATATTTAATCAAATAAAACAATGGAACAAAACTTATTGGAAAACTAGATTTTTTGAAGCCCGGATAATGTGTGTTACTAATTTGTCGTTCTGTACGCAGTCCTAATAGTCAAACCAAGGGAAGTTAAGGAAATAGTCTTAAGATATAAAATAAGAAAAAAAATAGTAGAACAAAATTTTTACATTTTCAAATGATTTGATTAGTTCTTTGATAAGAAAAAAAATTTGGAGAAAAAAAATTGGAAGATTGTTGTTCGAGCCGAGTAAGTTAGTTTTCTGTAGAAGCTAGAATAGGTTATTAGTGAAGGGAAGGGAAGCGCAGAAAGTAAATAGAAATTCCTACCAGAATTAAGAAGCAACAAAAGTTGCATATACAGTTCTATTAACGCTGGCTACTGATGAATTTGGTATGTTCAAGGGCTTTTAAGGTGTACTGAGTATAATGCAGGTATTTAAGGGTAGCAATAAGGGTTCGGGATGGTTGTTGAAAAATTTAATTTAAATTAATTTTCAAGGAAATGAAAAGCCTGAAAGTAAGTCCAGTCTTTCAGCAGAAAGGAAAATCCAAAGCCTTAAAATATTTAGGTAGATAGAAAAAAAAATTAAACAATGATCACTGTTGTTCTCTATGAACTTGAAGATAGCTGAGGTCAAAGCTAGAAAGATAGCTGACGTAAAAGCTAGAAAGATAGCTGAAGTCAAAGCTAGAAAGATAGCTGAAGTCAAAGCTAGAAAGATAGCTGAAGTCAAAGCTAGAAAGATAGCTGAAGTCAAAGCTAGAAAGATAGCTGAAATCAAAGCTAGAAAGATAGCTGAAGTCAAAGCTAGAAAGATAGCTGAAGTCAAAGCTAGAAGGCCAGTTGTTGCAAAGTTTACTTTTTAAGGATGTTGGGTAGGTAACGAATGATTAGTTATATCCAAGGATGGTCCAATTCGAAAGAGTGGAAAGATAAGAGGAAATTCGCGTGATATTTACCAGCTAATCTCTGAAAGAATACGGTAAAAGAAAGTTTATAGCTAGGAATCTAAGTGAGCTTTTACCTCAACCTTCAGTGATAGAACTCACAATTCCTGGTTGTCTTGAATGGTTAAGAAAAAGCCACTTTGAACAAAAAAACTTAAGTGAAAAAAGAAAACTAAAGTTTTCGACCTTTATTAAGGTCCTCTTCAGCTGTACTGTACAAAAACATAATTTTATATAGGACAATTAAAATGGAAACTGTCAGTCTGGGGGTCTTCCTTAAGCACCATTTCTTGAATGCGGTGTTTTTATTTTATAGGTAAGAGTTTGCTGGCCGAAGAAGCAATTGAAAAAAAAACTAGTCATAGATTAGTTGTCCAGCATATTAAGCGACTTTCAGACCATCTTTGCCTTGTCAAAAGAAATCCGATGATTCAAATCAAAGACTCTGGTTGGAACGGCATTGGCTACGGCACTATTACTGGCCACGGTCTTGCATGCATTTTTATGCTCTGCTAATCTGATTGAGCGCACACTTCCAGACTTTGCCACAATATTTACAGGGGGTAATGTAAACTCCAGAATTTAATTCAAGATTCTTAAGAATTTTTAGAGTTGTTAAAGATTTACACTAAACCAGTTTTTTGTTGTATAAAACAAACGCTCAAAATCCTTGTTTGTTTTATACCACTTCTAATTAATTCTTTGGAATAAGGCAGTTTTAATAATTTTTTTAAGTTTTCGTAGGATTTCTTAACATTTACCTCATGATGAACAGTGACCCATTGATTTTCACAAACACTTGAAGTTTCTTGCGAATTTTATCTCTTTGCACATTGCAGAACTCGGGTATAGTTTTAATCTGTATATTTAATGCGTGGAAGGGCTCTTGAGAAAAGGCTGTAATGTACATTACTATCGAACCAACTGGGGAAAAAAGTTTGAGTTATAAACGACAGAACGGGAAGAGGGAGAATTTTAATCTATAATTGGAGTGTGACCACCTTTTACATTATCGAAAGGTTTTATTAAAGTTCTGGCTTTAGATTTTGTTGGTAAAGTAAGTTCTCGAGGTTCGTACCCATGAGCATTGTATGAAGTTAGATGTAGAAAGCAATTGCAATAGCCATTGGCATTGACAAAGACATTAAATATAGGCTGTTTGTGTTAAGTGAAAATACATAAAGCCGTATTGTTTGCGAAAGTTGTTTAAGCAGCATGTCACAGAAACCCATTTCGCATTTTCAAAGATTCGACAAATATTAATTAGCAGCAGTTGATGCCCGTGAGTTAGTATAGACCGGAACGTGAAGTAAACCATACGTGAAGTTTATGAAATAATGGCGCCATAGGAGGTTCATTAAAGAAAAGCGTGTATTCGCTCTAACTATAGGAAAGGTCTTTACCAAAAATGGTTAGTGCAGGAGTTTTGTCCGAAGTTGAATAGTTTTCAGTTGACGAATAGTTATTTTGTATTTCACCAGTGTATCAAGTGAATGAATGAGCACATGTAGGTTTATTATTGTTATTGTTGCTATTTACTTAGAGATTTGAAGAGGAATGAGTAAATACACAAGGGGGTAAATAGGTTTTAAAATGCTTCTAAACATAGGCGACATAATTCAAAAGATTTTAGTTTTAAATCGATGAAAGAGTACTACAACATCTCACATTTAATATCCTAGCTTTTTTTTGACTGTCGCCGGTTAATGTAAACTGTAATTTCTTTGAGAGGCCTAATCTGTAAGTAAAATTAGTACTTAGTGTGGTCTAATAGCGCATCAATAATCGTGTAATATACTACATATGCATATAAAGCTTTATACCTGCTCTATATAATGGCGCTGCGATGTATATACTTCTTTGTTTGCATATTTGTCAGAAGTGACCAATGAAAGATTAATTTCTTTCTGAGAAAGACAGTGGAATGAAATTGTCTTTTAACGGCAGTAGCGTTAAATAACAACCTGGTTTATTTTAAAGAATTCTTGTAGCGTTCCATAGGTGGTTTAAACATTAGATTTTTGTGCTTAGTTACTATCTTATAAAATGATAGAGCATGTGAAATAAAAATAAGGATATAAACCAGAGTGGCTAGTCTGCAGTATGTCATGTCCGAATATTCGCGTATGCCAGCACCACGGACTAGATACATCTGGACCGTGGCCAGCACCATCCGTGTATAGAGGGACCGGTGCATTTTTCATGAGGAAAATTGAACGACACCTTGGTTCTTTTAGTATAATTCGGTTAAGTAGTATTGCCTGTCATTCAGAGTTCCTCGGAAATAGCTGCTGGTGAATATTTAATGTTGGGATAATTTAAATGTTAAAGGAAAGCATATACTAGGTACGTATAATAAAAGGCAAAATGCCTCGTACCGTACTTTGGTTCTGGGAAAGTGTTTACTGATGTCGAAATTTTAAATATTCATCTTGTGAATTTGTTCTCAGTTTAGTCGTGTTGTCTGTGGTTCGAAGGCTACTCGAAAGAATTGCAGATTTTTTTAAGCTTAATTTGTTAACGGGTGGGCTTTTAGTGCAATGGAAGGCAGCAATCAAACCAGATTCGGTAGCAGTTTCCCTTTATCTTTCACTGGAATTTTTTTATTTTTTCATTTACCAAATTACATTGCTAAAAACGTGATAATGCGATTTGGTTGCTAGGTTAATTTGCAATTGACTTTAAACTTATTACTAGCATCAAATTAACGCTTTAACTAGTTATATAGCTGTTTTCAGGGCCGTGGAATGGAATACTTTTCAACTCCTGAAAAGATTTTTCTAACGTGTCATGAAAAGCGTATAAGAGAATGATGTTCTCTTTATGAAGCGACAGCATCGTGTTTCTAGAGCACAATTAATAGAGCGAAGTTTAAATGTAATTTAAGAGTAGAATATTTTATAAACATTTTCGTTACCCAGAATATTAAATAGCAAGTAACATTTTGTTCAAGTAATTAAAGGGTGGCATAGTATTTGCTGCACGACTCACTCATTCAGCGCTCACTCATCAAACTGGGAAACAAAAGTTTGTAGTGTATATTTTGATAATATGGCAATTAAGTTCTTTGGCAATGGCCAGTGTACAAGTTAATGATGGAAATACTTCACTTAGCAGTTTGCTGCGTGTCTGTTTTACAGTATGTTGCTGGTCACATAACTAACTGGAGAAAACGAAAGTGAATTACTCTAGTTGCAAACTAAGCGTAAACAAAATGTTTTGGACTACTGCAGAGTTACGTTATGTAAAGACGAAAACGCGAACGCCTACTAATGTTTTCTTTGTTCAACAAAGTTCGAGTATATCTGAGGAATTCAAGAGTTTAAAGTGAATGTAGAAAAAACTATCATGCTTACCTTAAAAGCTAAAGTCCGGTAATTTTTTGTGCAAGGCGGGTCAAATTATTTTTACATTGGACTATATGTAGCAATTTTTATCACATGATTTAGCGTTTTCGAAAATCGCAAGAAAGGATTTATACATTAAAAAGTTTGAGTTTTATCAATATTGTAAGAGGAACTGTAAATGATATCGTATTTTTCACTCGTTTCTTGCAAAATCGAGCTTCCATCCGTTTATTTTATTTTATTATTATTTTGAATAAAAGTGTTGCTGCAAGTTTTGGTTTTCCATTGTGATTTAATAAGGATATTATGTTAAACAGGCATCTTAAAACCTCTATGGTATCATTAAATAAATATCCACCTTATAAAGATATTTTAGTCCGTTAGTCATATCTTAGGACAAAAAATACTAAACGACTTCTGTCGTACCTTTACTGTTAGATGGAGAACACAGCTGAGGTGCTTTCGTTTCGAGGAATGCTGAAGGGCTTTTCCTAAAAAATAACAAAATTCTATATATAAAAAACGATTAAGTATGTACTGCAGTTTTAGCCAACCTTGGATAAATATCTGAAAGACAAGTTGAGTTTCTTAGGAAAAAACAAGTTTTGACAATAGACGAAAAAATGCTAATTGGAAATACTGTTTAGTATATATCGCTACAAATACCATGTTACGATAACACGAAGTTTTATTCTCGAATACTGAAATATTTTCACGATTCGCATGGTTGAACCATTTTTTGCTCCGACCATGGATGTAATGTGAGCGAATTGAGAATTAATTAATCTTTTATTCATTGCTCAGAATTATCAGTATGTGGATTTTCTTACAAACCAGTGATAATGGCAACTTAATGAAATTTTCAGTGATAGCCATTCCTGCCTCCATTGCGTCAAGCTATATAGTTTCAATATACTCGTGGTTCAAGTAAGTTCTTTTTGGGACCTAGGATGTAATAAAGCCGGGAATTGGTACAGTCGCGGAAAAGATTACGTTTACCCCCTGCGTTCAGTAGACACGCTAAATGGCAACGCCGCTTTTGTTTACGTAGTAAAAATTGTTGAAAATATGAATGAATTCGTTGTTCACAACGGCAAGCCTTATTGGTGGAGACGTTTCCTTACCAGTTAACATATTTTCACTTAATTATTTGAAAAGAAATAAAATGACTTGATAAAGAAAAAATAAGTTTCAAAACAAACTACAATGAGATTCATGGTTTTATACATGATTTTTCAAGATTATATAAGACGGTTTATCAGAGGGAAATTACAAAAAGTAATATCATCATACAATTGCGTTTGGCTCTAGAGACTGACGTAGGAAATGGAAGAGCAGGGACGGGAAGCGGGTGTTCGGGAAGAGGGAGTTGTTTGTAAGGTAGAGACAACTATCCAAGCATGTATAACTTCGGTAACGATTTATCTCTTCACTCCTAAACCTTTTAAAGCTAGTTCTGATTTCCCATTGAAACGATGAATAATGTAGCTAAAATGACCGAAAAATATTGATACAATTTATATAAAATCATATTGACATAACCTATCCCCATATACGAAATGAGAGGTATTTACCTAGAACGTCAAACGAATGACTGGACGTAAGGGTGCATCTGATTGGCTGATTACAGTTATGAGCATTAATTCGTTTATCGACATATGCAATGAGACTCATCATCTGTTTTGTGTAATCCAAACATTTTCATTTGAATGGCAGTGTTAACTGACAATTAATAAGGAAAAAGCCGCATAAATCTAAGAAAGACTTTAAGTGTATAAAAAAAGAAGGAAGAAACGGTAAGTAATAAACAGTACCCAATACACAATTTTGTCTTCTCTGTTGTGTTTGTGTTAGAATCCTTGCCGAATTAAACCTCCATTTACAAAATTAAATCATTATCCTCGTTAAGTTCCTATTTCATAATCATTTGGAGTTAATAGCAGTGCTGGTGTGCTTACTTCCTCAAATGATAGCTGCACTGTATACTGCTATTGTTCTTATTTTTATTTCACACACTTAAAAATATCGTAAGTTTACAATCGTTCTACATTATTTTAAGATGTAATATTCTAGCAGCAAGTCATGTAGTTCTTAAAATAATTACCAACCTATATTTTCTAATACTATAGTAACACATAAGCTTACTTATTAATTCGTATTGTGACAAGGGACTGTCAACGAATAACAAATATGCTTTCAATAGAAAGCCACTAAATTCTGTTAACATCTTTCAAAATCAACCCGATTTCCCGCTGACCGCAAAGTTTAAAATCCGCCAACAATGACTGTGAATACGTCAGCATTAGCGATTTTTCGTTAGGTTGGCAACGCTACATTCCATTAATAACATTTCGTATCGAAAGTCTTTTAAAAGGTTATAAAAATTCTATCAGCTTTGCTGTACATGGTCAGTATATCAAAAAATTAATTTAATTATATCTTATAAATAATGGCTTATAGGTATAAAGGTTACTTTAGTTACATATGGGGAGACCCTTGCATTCACTAATCCCTTAGATTAATAATATGCCCCGAAACTTTTATAGCTTTTATTCTAAAATCTCGTTTTTAAGATGTGCTCATACCGTTTTATTTTTCCTTTGCGTACGTTAATGTTTTCACCAATTACCTAATATCCATATGTTTTCATATGCTATCAACTTGGGCATTATATTCGGCGAGTTTTTCTAGTAGGATATAATGCCCAAATTGAAAGCATATGAAAACATGGTTATTGGGCATTGGCAAAGAAATTAACGTACGTAAAAAAAATAAAAGAATAAAAAGTTAAGTTCATCATACACACAATTTCGGAATATAAACTATAAAGGTGCCAGGGATACATAACTAATTATCTGAGGGACTTGTGAACGCAAGGCGGAAGGTTGTTCCGTATGTAGTATGTAATTTAAATAACTATGATGAATATCTGGTCTTGGTCTAGGCGAAATTAGTGCTGAAATTCTCTATCAGTTTTTTTTATATTACATGAATCTTAGGATTTGTGTTTCATAATCTGAAAATGCCTGTGACGATCAATGTAAGGGAATATGAGATGAAAAATAATTCATGCTCACCAGTACATCTCTTGCTCATTTCCCAAGAAACATTAAACAACCGAATCCTTGTTTCAATTTTTTTTTCGTCCAGTCCTTTTTGTATTTTGTTCCTTACAGTGGTAAAAACGATCTACATGACCATATTACTGTTACGTTATTTGCACGTCAGTCCCAGCAACACAAAGCTTTTGACATTTGTATAAATGATGAGGACAGGAAGCAGGACTGTTTACTTATTTATCGTGGCCCACAGATGTGACCACGAGCTGAAATTTCGCCATCGCTATTTTATTCTTGCATGTAGGCCATACTAAAACTATTCTAGCTGCTATGAAAGTACTTAGAGGGGTTACTAAACGCATGCTGATGAAAGTGTTTTGTGTTAAAAAGTCACATGACTGAGAAACTAGATTAGTCATAGTTTGATTCATTATTCACAGAGGTTATAAGGTTCTGAAGCTGAGGTGGAGCATATAATACTTTATTACCGCAATATCATGCATTGTTCTAGAAGTCCTATATTGTGTTTATACCCATACATAATCTACTTGAATATTATAGCACAATATGTGAGTAAATAAGCCTTCATACAAAAGAAGCACAATTACCTTAAATTTCATAGGCATAATAGCTTGGTCACAATACAAATTTCCTTTTAAATTGAATACAAATTTCCCAGTATATACTATACAGACTCAAAACTCACCTTGCAGATATTAATCAACTGACTTTAGGCAACTTGTTACCTGCAATTTAAAAAAAAAAGAAAAAAAAACTCTTCCTTATGCACCTTATTACTTCCCAATTTATAACAATGAAATTCCTTATAGATTTTTTTTTTTATTTTCTGTTCGTCATTCCGAATAATTTGCCAAAATCTGCATCCCGAATATCATTTTGTCCAAAAATGCGCCCAGGTCCACAGGGAACGGGCCCCTGGCAGTCACCCGGTTGGCCCTATGATTAATATTTTTGTATTTTTGTGGAACCATCCATTCTAAGGAAAACAAAATAATGAAAAAAGTAAAACGAAAATATATCTTTATGGAAGCTCCCCGGAAATGAAGTTATTTTTGGGTGATGATGGCTACGATGGAGATCAATGTGAATGAACAGTTTTCACCGAATTTTGGTAGTAATTAAGGCCTAGTATGAGAATTAGATACGTTATTGAAGGCAGTGAAATATTCAGATAAATGAAAAGTTAAATATTCAGATATATGGAAATGTTTTTGGCGGGGCTATTATCCGTTGTCAAAAATATTTGGAAAGAGAGAGAGAGAGAGAGAGAGATAGAGAGAGAGGAGAGAGGAGGAGAGAGAGAGAGAGAGAGAAGCGAGAGAGAGAGAGAGAGAGAGAGAGAAAGCAAATCATTCATCCAATTGCCATTATAAAATCGCGCCGGAAGACACGGGATTGGCATTAGCCGAAAATCTATCGACCTATTCTCCAACGAAGGCTGAAAGTCACGGAGTAAATATGATGGAATATTCAAGGGTTAACTCCGTCATCATTTTAGGATTATTTCATAGATTTTCGTTTTGATCACTAGTGAACGTATGTTGTGAATGATGGTATTAATGAGGTTATGAATAAATATTATACATCTATACTATTAAATCAATAATTATCTCATAACACACACATATATATATACACACACACACACACACACAAACACACTATGATATATATATGTATAATATATATATTATATATATATATATATATATATATATATATATATATATCTATATATATACATATATATATATATATATATATATATATATATATATATATATATATATATAATCTTACCATATATTTTCTACCTTTAGAATTAAATTGAATGTAGAATTTAGGCCAAACACTGGGACCTATGAGGTCAGAAGGTGCTGACGCAGATATTGATAGTGGAAAGGTTTGCAAGGTGTAACAGGAGGAAAACCTCTCACTTGCACCATGAATCAATTGTAAGGAACGTGGAAAATAAGATGGAAGAGAGAGAATATGAAAGAAGTTACAGTAAAGAAAAGAAAAGGGTTGCAGCTATGGGCCGAGGGGACGCTGCAAGAACCTCAAGTAATGCCTACATTGCACCGCACGAGGTGCACTGACGAGACTACCCGCCCACGGGGATTCTACCTTTAGAGGGAGAGACTTTGAATTTTTTTTTTTTTTTAGTTTGCAGCAAGCGCCCACCCATTCTGTATCCCCACAGTCGACTTACTATCAGGTATATTCTTCACAACTAGGATAGTAAAGACATAATGAGACTTAACGAAACGAGATTAAAATGTTCTGGCTAGCTACGAACGGTCCTTGGAGTCTTTTGAAGACTAACAATAGTAGGTTAACGACAAACACTTTGAAATAGGCAATTCTTAATTTGGGCAATTTGTGTAATACATTGGTGTTTTATTCTAACTGGGGGGCGACTAGGCTAGGCCACAGAATATATACATGCCTATGCTAAGTTTTGGGAAATGGCGCAGTCATCATCAGTATCATCCACGACTATGTTTGAGGCCCTTTTTTGGCATTTACCTGGTCAGGTCAAAATGTATGGAAACAAATGACTATACTCTGTTTTTTTCCATCTGTCCATCCGCCTGTGGTGGTCGCGCATGGTAACACTGCGTCCTGGGCTTTCAATAGTTACGCTATGTGTAAGTTTTGTGTAAATAAAAGGATATCTGGGTGTACATTTGCAACTGAAAAGTGTTTTAATAATTTACTGTATGCTAATTACACCCTTAATAGTCGAAAGAGGATATTATTTAAAGCCCGGGATGCAGTGTTACCATGTGCAAACACCACAAGCGGATGGACAGATGGAAAAAAAAAAAAAAAAAAAAAAAAGGAGTATAGTATGCAATTTTCCAAAGTCTGTAATTCAGCGTTTACGAGCTGCCAACAAGATTTGTTATTACGTATTGTGTTACCTTAAGAATTCGCCCGCCAAAAATACGATTGGTTTATGCAATAATGTAAGAACTTAAAAGAGGTACAGATGTAAGAAGAGAATACCAAATAATCTAACAAGCATCCTTTTCCTCCATACATACCCGTTCATCAACTGTTAGACACCCATCTAAGGACTTCAAACTTCATCTCACGATGGATATTAAACATCCCTCCACCAAACACTTCAAAAGTCCTTGAGTGAATGAATTCGACTCCACCAAGGACTTCAAAGGTCCTCAAGTGACAGTGAAGGACTTTAAGTCGTCCTTCAATGAATGAATTCAACTCCACCAAGTACTTTAAGTCCTTCAGTGAATGAATTCAACTCCTCCAAGGACTTCAAAAGTTCTCCAGTGAATAAATTCGACTCCACCAAGGACTTCAAAAGTCCCACAGTGAATGAATTCGACTCCACCAAAGGCTTTAAGTCCTTCAGTAAATAAATTCGACTCAACCAAGAACTTTCAGTCTTCCAATGAATAAATTCAACGCCTCCAAGGACTTTAGTCCTCCAGTGAATAAATTCGACTCCACCAAGGACTTTAAGTCCTTCAGTGAATAAATCGACTCCACCTAGGACTTCAGAAGTCCTCATTCTACCATGACCTTCAAACGTTCTCCTGAAGACCCGTAGTATCCTTTCGCCAAAATCCCTCTAGTAAAGGGTCCACACATCTTTTCATAAGACTTCAAAACAGTCCTTAGCTTGAGACTTCAACCGTATTCCAGTTAAGGACTCCCAAACATGCCACCACCAAATTAAAAAAAATTAAGTTACCTCACTTGAAGGACTTCAAACGCGCTTCAACCCAGGACTGAGAGAGAGAGAGAAGAGAGAGAGAGAGAGAGAGAGAGAGAGAATTTGATCTTCCCATCCGGTAACATAGGGCTCTTGATCTTTCCCCTTTCCAGTCCCTTCCGTAAACCACAATGTCCTTTCTGAATGCCGCTGGAAGGACTGAGAGAGGGGGGAAAAGTATTCGGATCAGAGTGGTAGATAAATATAGAAGGGAGAGATCTTTGGAACTGAATGGAAAAATTGTTGGCTGGGTGGATAGAGAGAGAGAGAGAGAGAGAGAGAGACGAGAGAGAAGAGAGAGAGAGAGAGAGAGAGAGAGCGCACGCCAGGTATCTACAGCAATTTTTCTCCGGCTACCTAGGGAGAAAAAAGTATGTGGATTCGTGTTTTGTGAATAGAAGATCTGATGAGTTGAAGGAAACCGCTCACACACACATACACACACAGATTCAGGCGACACTTGCAATTTCTCTCGGACCCGCACCAAAAGAAATATTCC
>NC_061100.1:2779984-2816665 GCF_015104395.2 Macrobrachium nipponense | reverse complement strand
CACCAAAAGAAATATTCCTTTAGAAGAAGCGTCGTGGGATTAAGCGAGTCTCCCTTTTTCCTTTACGTTCATCACAAAGCCTTCAGCTGGCTGGACAGGGCCATATGAATACTTCAACAGCGGGGAAAGTTTCTTCACAGCTGAATCGTTTCAAGGGGCCTTTTGTAAGATATTCTTCAGGGCGAAGGTTAAATGCGTATTTTCACCGAAAAGGAAATAGTTCAAAAATGAGTTATTAATGCGCATCCTTAGAACGAAACAGGTATCTGCAGCCTTCCAGAAAAATGGAAACTAGGTAATTGGAGCGTTTAAAAGGTAGTAAGCATTTTTGTTCCATTTCCGATAGTCCTATTGCAAAAAATAAATGTGTAAAATCTTTTAATTAAATTGTATCCTTCCTAACTACGCGAATCGGAGCCTTTACTCAAATCGCTGGAGCGAAATGTTGTAATGCATAATTTAGAACAAATATTCATTCCTGTCTATTTACCAAAACTCAAGTTCCTCGTTGGGCGAGTGGGTAGCGAGAGTTCGCCCCATCCCCTCTGCTAGCGTGGAATCAGAAGGAATTTATTTCTGGTGATTAGAAAATGAATTTCTCAGTATAATGTGGTTCGGATCCCACAATAAGCTGTAGGCCCCGTTGCTAAGTGACCAATTTGTTCCTAGCCTCGTAATAATATCCAATCCTTCGGGCCAGTCCTAGGAGAAATATTAATCAGCTCAGTGGTGTGGTTAAACTAAGAGATACTTAACTTTTACCGAAGGTAAAAAATTTATTATAAACAAAAACACTTGCAGATGATGAAGTTGATAGTTGTACGCTTTCTCCAAACTAACTGTGACCTACCACAGAAGGAAGGGAAAGCTGGGGAGCACATTTATTCGCATTGAGCTCTACAACATATTCCAATGGCATCCCGATACTACGATTCCCCGAATTTTAGCGAATATTTAACCGTTTGGTCCCTCTAGCCAGCAACATCTGGCAACCCACCATAGCCTGCCTGGGAGCTATCCTAGCGTTGTAGGTCACGAAATGAGTTAGATTCGCCTCATGCAGGTCTACAACATATTCAAAGGTCATCCTGATACAACCATTCCCTGATTTTTGGCAAATATTTAACTATCTTTTGTAAGAGGTCCTCCTTTGTCATCAGCAAAGATTTTCGGTAGTGAACACAATTATGTGAATGTTATAAAACATAATTGAAAGAATTATCATTTCGGTTTCATCTTCCGAGAACGACGGCTTTTGACAAAGGCTTCTGATGGAAATAGACAAAATAAAATGTTTAAAAAAAGATGATGAGAGATTAAAAAGTGAATCAGATAAAGAAAATAGTTCTGTGATTTTTAACTCACTAGAGAGATCACGCGAGGTGTGTATATACTTAGGAGTGGGTGGTGAGGGGCAGGGCCCGCTGGCAAATTCCCGAGATGTATACTAGTGCTGCACAAGCCCTGTCTTTTTTTTTTTTTTTTTTTTTTTTTTTTTTTGCAGTGCCCCTAGGTTAGGTTAGGTTAGCTAAAAAGAAAGTACCTCGCAATTTGGATGTGGAAACATAATGAGATTATTTTCTAGAAGCTTCTTTGGTTGGTTTTAAAGATATGGCTCCAACTTTTTTTCTGGGAAGGTCTGGTGCTCGGTTACCGTTCGGGAAATGGTATAACAGGATATATAGAACTCGAAATAACACAAACACTAATGACAGACAGAAAGACAAATAAAAAGAATTATGGTGTAAGATTAAAATAATAATAATAATAATAATAATAATAATAATAATAATAATAATAATAATAATAATAAGTAAATAAATAAATAAAGGTAACTGAACTTGAAAATTTAAACTATTGGAATTTTTTGAGCTAAAAAACACTGACTGAATACAAAGATTTTATCTATTTTTTTTTTTTTCGCTTATATTTTACTTTGTACCCCGGGTCAGTAACCTATCAGTTTTACCAGCTCTGACAATCCACAATTGAATGACCCGAGTAACGAGAATTTCAAATCATTCTGACAACCTCATTTTTTTTCTAAAATAAAAAATCAAAATACATTTCAGCGTCGTTGTGTTCAGGCAGCGTTCAGGAAAGAAAAAAACGAGTATCTTTTGCCTGCAAGATTAATCTGAGACCTAAAAACGACATTGGAATGGAGGACTCATGTTCAATGCAGGCATTTATCTGTGCAATAAAAGCCGCGTTCACGTAGTAACGAAAGTGCGCGAGAATGCGCTACCAAAGAGATTTTGTATTCCAATCAAAATATGTGCTCATTGTTGGGTTTCGGAAGTAGAGCAGCTTATCTAATGATATTCTCACTCTACCAATAACGTGACCAAACAGTTGACTACATACATTTTAAAACACCGAAAACAATATAAAACTATAAAAGAAATTCAAATGATCAAATATATTAACACTAGTCGCAAACTGAGAATTCATGGTCAATCATACAAGCGGAGCAAATCTTGGAGTTTCTGGAAACTCTCTGAAATACTTTCTGTAATTCAGATTAAACGTCATGTTGTAATTCCTTGTTACAAGTAATTCAGGAAACTGTCTCATTGTCTGGAATAATCTTCCAAAATCGTGTGCAACTTCCACTTCATCTTAAGAAGGGAGAGTCATTTTTAATATGATCGAAGTTTGGAAAAAAAAAAAAAAAACTTGTGCACAAGATGAAGTCAACAGCAGCACCATCTGGCGGGAGTTGTGGCATTCTTATGTTCAATGAAGGTCAGCTCCCACACTCCTATCAGCTAGTCCTTCTCAAGTATTAGACCATTAATTCAAATAGGAGTTTTATCAGTGAGGGTTAACAGTGAAGGATTTCAGACGAAACTGAGAGGATTCAGATCTCATCAAGGGTTGTTTGCTCAATAAAGGGTAAATGCAACGAGGAACTGATTTTATTATGAATATAATTTTTACTTCCTCGATGAACAGGAAGTAGAATGTAAGGGATGAATTGCTGATGGTCTCTAGATTTATTTATCTCGATGACAGTGGAAAAGGTAAGTAGAATGTAAGGGTATGAAATTAGCTGCATGGTCCTCTAGATTTATTTATCTCTCTGGAACGTAAGTTTAAATAGGATTTTGATATCCAACCAATTCCCTATTTGATAACGCTCACTGCCATTCCTTCGTTAGTGTAATAATAATAATAATAATAATAATAATAATAATAATAATAATAATAATAATAAAGTATAATTGTTCATAACAAACAGTCAAATCCACCACGCCAAGAACCTCGCGGTTATTTCAAAGTTCAATTCTCTTGAATACAACGATATAAAATTTCCAGTCAAGATCTTTTCAGTATAAAATTCAAGGGTTTTAAAAGACCCATTTCAGACCAGCCTCTGATATGCTTATCACTTCAGCCTAGGGGCGAACGCCGGCGAATGGCACAAGAAGAACTTAATTGGCTTTGTGAATACACAGGAAATTAGATTTGATCTAATGGTTTGTAATTCTCCATTTTGGAAGAGATGCCACAACTCTTTAAAGTTGAATGATAAGCAAGAAAAGCTATAATTAAAATAACTAGCAAACAATGAATACAGAAATTATGTATGAAAATTCGCAACGTAACTAAGTCTACGGGCATATCCAGCCTCGTTTCACGGGCAGAACCAGCTCCGTTTCAGGGAATCCCTTTTCACCCTCACCCTCTTCCGAGTTGTGGGAGGTGGGATGAAATGTCATTATAAACCATCTTAGGGGTCCCCACTATAACCCTGCCAAGTTTCATGCCCATCGGCCCAGCTGTTTGGCCTTGATTGAATGAAAGACAGACGGACAGACATTGCGCCCATTATAGTAAGATTTGACATTATCAAAACAGAGATATCTGTTTCAGATATTGATTGAAATGAATTGAATTGAATATAGAATTTAGGTCAAAGGCCAAGCAATGGGACCTATGAGGTCATTCAGCGCCGAAACTGAAATTGACAGTAAAAGGTTTGAAAGGTTCAACAGGAAGACAACCTAGCAGTTGCACTGTGAATCAATTGTCAGGAGAGAGTAGAAAGTAAAATGGAAGAAAGAGAATATGAACAGAAGTATAATAATAAGACGAAGGGAGTTGCAGCTAGAGCCCGAAGGCACGCTGCAAAGAACCCTAAGTAATGCCTACCGTGCACCAGATGAGGTGCACTGACGGTACTACCCACCTACGGGGCGGATTTTGATGAATTTTGGAATTTTTCTGTTTCTGCGGTCTGATATACGGTTTTATATCCGAATCTTTGTGGCAAATACCCAGAGGACCAAGGGGTATCATACAGCCAAATTTCAATGAGAACTGGTGAAAATTTGTGATTAATAATAATATTAAATTTGGGAAGAAGACCACCTCTTAGAGATGATTTATCAAAACATGATTCATCAAAACTTATTGGTTTCAGAGGCGCTGAGGTATGGTAAATCTTTTTCCGTCTAATAATTCCATTTTTCTTCAGGACAAAGGTTAGGTATGAGCTGCCTGATGTTCATTCGTAAGTTTTTCTTCAATAAAGGTTACAGACATTCAAAACTTTCTACATTTTATATACGCAGTAAACAAACCGATAAATATTACCCTTTAACGAGGCACAACGAAAGGTGGGGTTAAACTGGATAACTACGGTCGAAGACCTGCTCAGGCTAATGCTCCTGTAGCAGTTGGTAAATTAACATGTATTATAGCTGGTTGGTCTTCCACTTTCTTTACCTTGAGATCTCATGCGTGGAAGGGCTAGGTTTATTCCTCATAAGAAGGCTTAATATCTTCGCTGCTTTATAATAAATTGTGTTCAAAGGCTTTATTTCTCATAAGATATAATTTCGAGCTCAATGGCTTATTCAGCGTTGAAGGTAAAACCTCCAAGCTAAACCGTCGAGTATGCGAGCTCGTCCTCCCAACGTTTTGATGGTACTATAGCGTAATCGGAGGCTTTTAATCATTCTTGGTGGGGGGCTGATGGAGTACTGTACCTCACAAGGGCCTCTTTAATCTTTTAGTAATTTCCTTGTCAGGGTAACGATCACAACAAGCACTTGGGAACAATGTGTACGCCGTGCTATGAGGTATAGTAACTACCTGAATACTCTTAAGTGCTATTACTCTGCATTTAGTGTCCGGGTACTCGACTATGTCCATTCAAGAAATGGCCTGTTGTTATTGCTTAATTTACTGAGCATATTGTTAAATAAAGAAAACTCCAGAAGAACTTGCTAACGAATATTGGGCAGCTTTATCCCGAAGATAAGGGAATTAACTTTAGATATAGAAAAATGTTACTATAAGCCAACCCAGCTGAATCAATAGTAGTAATAGTGAGGGAAACCATAAACTTCGCTTTAACGGCGGTGAAATTCAATTATAGTAAAGTTCATCAATGACCGTATTTTCCTATGAAGAATAAAGATGGCCATTTATTATTATTATTATTATTATTATTATTATTATTATTATTATTATTATTATTATTATTATTATTATTATTATTATTATTATTATTCGAAAAGAGCAAGCACATATATACAGTTCAGAGATCCTCATCAACCATCAGAAAATAAAGAAAACAGGAGACAATCTTCGCTATAAGATAAAGAAGGAAACACAACAATATAATGATTGCATAAATACGAAAAAAAATCAAATCAGACATAAACCAACAGTTGAGAAATGCAAGAAAACAGAGAGAACGGTGCTTGAAGCATTGCAACCATTCTTGAACCTGCAAACACAGACATTCCAAGCAGACGAAGAATGTTCCATTCTTTTTGGTAGTTTGGAACAATTCACTTCTTTACTGTCAATCGCTTATTTATGCAAATATTAAAAGGGATTTTTTTCGCTAACAATTATTCAATTAATATTTTATGTGTGTTATCATGATTTCCCCAGTTCTATTTCACCTACTGTTTTAGTGATCTTTATCGTTGTGTAAGATATATACTATTTTCTCATTCAGTTTTGATGACAAATTAATCAGTTCTCTCTCTCTCTCTCTCTCTCTCTCAAAACCACACACTCCATTTATTCTATAACTTCATCCTTCACGAAGGCACGAAGGACTTTGTCACATTATCCCTTAATCTCAAGGCCTTCTTTTTCCTCCATTTTTATTATATTGTTCTTTTTTAGATATTTTTTTTTATCTTAACTTCGGTCCATCACCTCAATATTTCTCTTCCTCTTTACCTTCCTTGTTCTTTTCGTTCTCTCTCGCTCCTTTACTTATGTTCTTTCTTTTTCTCTTTCCGTTCCGCTCCACTTCCTCCTCAACTTTGTGAAATCTGCCATTCCTACATTCCTCTCAGTTTCCCTATTCCTTGTCCTAAACTACTCAGTCTCTCTCTCTCTCTCTCTCTCTCTCTCTCTCTCTCTCTCTCTCAATCTTAGCGCCCTTCTAGTCTCTTTTACCAGCTTTACTACACCTTCCTCTCTCTCTCTCTCTCTCTCTCTCTCTCTCTCTCTCTCTCTCTCTCTCTCACCCATTTACTCGCTTCCTGTGCATGTGTTTGTGCAATTCCGATGGAATTGTGCTTCTCCTCGGGTGGACTAACACGCCTTTGAGACATCCTAATCATTGTAACTCCCTGTAACCCCTGGTGAAACCTATAGAAAGACGTCCTTTCTCACCCTCTCTTTAATTCAGCCATAGAATGTTTTTAAGCTCATCTAGAATGAATTTCTGGCAAAAACAATCTTCTCTCTCTCTCTCTCTCTCTCTCTCTCTCAATATGAAACCGGACTTCCCATTCCCCTAATCATAATATCAGCGCCGACACGTTCATTAGGGCCTCCTCAGGTAAAAGCTCCCTACCTACTGGAGGAGTTATCAAAGGAAACCCATTCGCCGTAAATAATGGGGGAGGATTGAAAGGGGATCTGTCTTTCCGGACGGGAAATGGAAATTGCTGGATGGAATATGGAATCTAATCTTTCCCGGGCTTCGCTTTCAAGGTCAATAGAGGCAGCGGATGGCGTCTGCTGAGATACGAACCTTCTTCTTCGTTTCCTTTCTAAGCTTTCTCTTCCTTAGTTGGCGTCTTCTTCCTTTCTTCCTCTATTAAATCTCATTCCTCCCTTACAGCACGTTTCCTTCCTTCTCCTTCTCTACTCTTCCTCTTCCCACATTTTGGTGTTGCTTCTCTTATACCTTCCCTGTTATTCATTCCTCGGCGCCTTCCACTTGTGATACAATCTCGCTGTCACTTTGTCCCTTCTGAATATTTCCGCTACCTCACTCTCTCTGCCATTTCAGTTCTGGTACTTCATCTATCTCTCTCTCTCTCTCTCTCTCTCTCTCTCTCTCTCTCTCTCTCTCTCTCTCTCTCTCTCTCTCCAAAAAGTGAATCCAATAACCAACCTTCAGGTATTCGACGAAAACGTTCAAAGAAATTCGCCGATTATTTTTCGACAATGGCGAAATGATCACAACACCAACTCAGCACTTTCATCTCAGCTCCCCCAGGCAAAGGCTTCTTTGATTTGCGCGAAGAGCTTCGACAAAAGGAATTCCATCCCTCATAAATATCGGTTGAGTTACAGGAGGGTGTCTCGTTCCATCTGGGAGAAGGAAATCGAAAAACAGGCAGCCATTCTTACGTGATTGTCAGGTACACTGGTGAAGACAACACCAGCCACTTCTATGACATCGCCATCTTATCTTTGTCTCTCTCCTTTTATCCCTTATCAGTTTTTTTCCGCGTCTTCTTCGTTCCCTACTTGTTCTTGCTCTTATTTTTACTATTTCCTCTCTTCCATACTTTCATGTCCCTTTCTTTATCACCTCTTTTCTTCATCTGTCATTCTCTTCCTTACTAATTGTCCTCTTGAAAGATTCTTTTCTTGTTTTCCCCGTTTCCTCCTCTCTTTATCCTACTTTAATTTTTTCGATGTTTACCGCCTCTCCTACTTTATTACATCTTTTTCATCTTCATTCGATTTATAATCTGATTTAACTCTCTCATACTTTCAATATAATATTGTTACTATTAGCGTTTTTTTTTTTTGTTTTTTTTTTTTTTACCGTCCCCTATTTCACACACTCTCTCTATCTGTTTCCTTATTCTCTTCTCTTTTCCCTTATCTATCTCTACCCTCGACACATTTTTTTCTCTGTTTTCATATCCGCCGTTGAATTTCAAATTTTCTGTTCTTCCCTCTTTCTCTCTCCTCTATCATTCAAAGTGCAAGTTCACCCGAGGAGTCTTCTCCTACAGATCATCTGGGCTGGAAGGACCAACAAAGCAACATTTCGGATAAACGGAATGATGACGATAGCCTTCCAATTTCCCTAAGAGCCTTGTGGGCCAAATTGGAAAGGGTTATGAACAGCAGGGAAGAAGCATCACTTATACGTGGTGATCATTTGGCCCAGTCCATTGTTTGTTATTTACTTTTACTTTTGTTGTCATTTGGTTTTGTTTGTTATTCATTTCGGGAAGATTGATTGGTCTTTGCTCTCGACCTCCACGTGTTGGATGTAGCGATTTCATGGGACGGGTCATCAGTAGTTCAGCAGACTTACTTTGTCAGTGGCAGGTTTTCGATGGTTATATATATATATATATATATATATATATATACTATAGATATAGTATATATATATATCTATATATATTAAATATATTATATATATATTATATATATATATATAATATATTCATAATATATTTATATATATATAAATATATATATATATATATATATATATATATATATATATGTAATATATAGATTAGGATAATATAATATATATATATATTATATAATTAATAATATAAAGAAGAGAGAGAGAGAGAGAGAGAGAGAGAGAGCAGGTAGGCCACTCGGCAGTCACACTAAGTAGATGAAGGCAGGCATGAACACACACACAGGAATTTGACGTTTTGACAGATTTATTCCGACGCTGAGGATGCAATAATGGATCGCAAAACGACGGAATAAATCTGTCAAAATATCAGGTTCCTATGCGTTCTATATATATATATATATATATATATATATATATATATATATATATCATATATATATATATACACATATATACTGTAATAGTAAAACAATGTTCTTTTAACCTGTCGAATTCTTCACAACTCTTGGATACGCACATCCATTCACATTCACTTCGAGGTCTTTTTAGAAGCGTTTATTCCTTCATACACCAGCGCATGCATTCACGCCCATTATTGGAACCGTCGTCTCGGCTATCTGGGATATTGTCTTTGCCGCTGTATGCACAACAAGGATATCAGCGGTTTGGGCGCAATACGCCTTCAGGCGTTGACAGTGGTTGATGTCAAGGGGAAATTCCCGCAGGAGGCACGGACACTGACAATTCCACTCGATCGGGAATGGGAATATAGTGATACGAACTTGTCGGATACAAGTGGATGCATAATGTCACTCCCTAATTCACTGCATGACATGAGTTATCCACTAATTTTATTCGTTATTTGTCACCATCGATACCCTAACTTTTTATTTATTTATTTATTTCTAACACGACCTATTCACTGATAGCACTCAATTGCACTGCATTACAGAATCATTTAATAGCTGCAAATACTATTCACTATATAGCATGACTTGTTCATTATTCGTGTTCATGTATCACTCAGTTTTTTAATTATTGAATAAATCTAAGATTAATGATCCATCGTCTCTGGTTTGACTTTGATGGAAAAATTCCAAAGAAGATTGGAGTAAAACGTCAGTTCAGCTAATGTTATCAGCATGATCTTCGATGCCATAAAATTTAATTAAAAAATATTTAAGTCACCTGCTTTGGACGCCATAAAACAAAGTTAGTTAAAATGGAAGGAATTAAACTGTTATTGGCTCAATACAGAATCTGGTTAGGTTAAACACAGACACTATAACTCTTACAGGGAACAATGCCCTGGAAGTGGTCTGGTTATGGTGTCGCCTATTCCTGTCCTTTTAAGATTTGTATTTTTTTAAAAATTTGTTATCACCTCTTTCCCTCTTTCGTCTTGTTTTTTGCCAAGCTCACCGAGGAATGATTTGATCTACAAACGTAACATTCCATAAAAATAAAATCCCTTTATTGCAACCTCTAACATATAATATGCGTACCTCTAACACATAGTGTACGCCAGAGGCTAACAAGCTATTCCAGTGGCTTTAATTGATGCTGAATAATTGTTTTGATCAATTAAATAATGATTTGACAAAGCACGAATTTAATTTTCTCATGTTATTTTGCTTATTGTAATTTGTGCCCAGCTCCGTCGACACAGCGGCAAAATTCTGATCTTATAACTGGATTAACTGACACAAAGGATGACTTTCCTTCGGGCGATGTGGCTGTCACGACAATAATAATTTATGCACCGCAGCTCTAGTTTGGAAACATATTGTTTTTACAGAGAGAGAGAGAGAGAGAGAGAGAGAGAGAGAGAGAGAGCGAGAGAGAGAGAGAGAGAGAGGAGAGAGGAGAGAAGAGAGAGATAGAGAGAGGAGAGGAAGAGAGAGAGAGAGAGAGAGAGAGAGAGAGAGAATTAAACGTGTTATACATTCTTTTCAAGTATTGTTTCTAAAAGGGCTGTCCATTTTCATGGACTACAAGTCATATAGTCCATACTGAGGAGAGAGAGAGAGAGAGAGAGAGGAGAAGAGAGAGAGAGAGAGAGAGATTGAATTACCTCTATTTCGCTGCCAACCTTCCCAGGATGGAGCATTACCTCGTCGAAGCCCCCATCCCACCTCTTTGGACCTGACATCTCTTTATTTCTTTAGAATGATTAAAAACTGAAATAATTCCTTGGTTATGAAACAACCTCTATATGTAAATGACAAAATAAAATACATCCCAATCGTGGGTCCTTAGTCGTCATCATTTTATTTAAATGTAATATTAAGCAGATACATTAAACGTGATAATACAGATTTCACTTTTCTAAAATCATATGCAATCATTTCCTACCAACAGAAATAAGAGTTTGCTGCACATTGCAGAATTCACAGCTGCATTTGTTTCTCGTAACTTGAAAAAAAAAAAAAAACGAGACAGACGCTTTATTGTCCTTAATTACTTAAAGAACCTTTAGTTTTTATACATTCAATCCATATCGCATGTTCTTTTTCTTTTTTTTTTTTTTTAATTTTGACAGAATCTATAAAGAGGTCACATGTTTGATGTTTTTTAATACCCATTCAAAGTATATAGGGTCTGCTCAACTCGGCAGTGGTGGCGGAGCTAATACTGTGACGTCACAAGAGTAACACTTCGGTGCTTCTCCATGGAATTACTTAAAGAATCTTTAGTTTTTATACATTTAATCCATTTTGCATGGTGTTTTTGATAAAATCTTGATAAAATCTGTAAAGCGGTCACATGCTTGATGTTTTTTAATACCCTTTCTCTCATTTAGTCACCAAGCTTGTTTTATTCACATATATTATACCGGTTTCACACACATAGCTACTCCAGCTTTCTTCATATGTTTACTCTTACTTATTTATTTGCTTACCTATATACTGGTTTGCTGTATTCTCTTCAAGCCCATTTTTTATAACTTGACAACTTGGTTTCTCTCTCTCTCTCTCTCTCTCTCTCTCTCTCTCTCTCTCTCTCTCTCTCTCTCTCTCTCTCTCTCTCTCTCAGGTAGTAATATTATCAAGATTATAAATAATTAAGAAATGTATTTAGTTGTGTCACTGTGTTCATATGTCATTTTGAGAAACAACTTTTTTTTTTATTTATGCTAAAGGGTAGAATGGTAGAATAATTATATTTTCCAAATCTTATTATGAATTCTAATTGTTATGCAACAAACACAGAAAAAGTGTTTACAGGCAGTGTAAAAAATAACAGTTGCATTTGCACGACTTGACCATAAAAAAGAAAACAATATTAAAAGTATAAGAATTACATCATATAGTGATATAAGGTATCAAAGGAATAAATGATGAAGCCGATGACACAGAGAACACATTTCCAGCAAATTTTTCATTAGCACTTCATATCACATAAATATACATCCGAACACATAAGTTCGCATATAACACAAACTGTATATATACATAAAGGTGATAATTATGCATGTCTCAAACGATTATAATATAATATACATCGTTCATAAACAGTGTGCATGGAGGCTGGAAGGTGTAGCTCATGACAATGACAATTTGGCGGCAGTCTGGCCGGATGTAACTGAGGAGTTTCACAAGGGGCGGGGCTAGATTTCAACTCTCCCACGAACGCTTATAATTTTTGTAATTTTTGCGCGCGTAGATAATTTTTTCTGTGCGCGCTTATGGGTTTAAAATTAATTGTAATTGTAATGTGTCATATACCAATTGAAAGGGCATTCTTTGTACTTTTACGTGGTATATGGCAAAATGTAAGATGAAACTTTATATAAGAAAAATGTGGCAAATGTAGCTACATAAAATTTAAAAATTTATTGGTAAGTCATTGATCTAGAATTCCTTGAAAAATTTCTGAGAACACCTATCAATTTTATTTATGCATTATATAGGCAGCCGTTAACCAACGTAGACCATTTGGACACACACACTCACACAAACACACACACACACACACACGCTCACTCACTCAAATTTAAACTATACACATTTATGTATAAACAGAAATTATCTGACTTGTTTACCTCTATGCATGCTATAATATAATATTATATTTATAAATATATATATATATATATTTATATATAATATATATGATATATATATTATATATATTGATTATATATATATATATTTTTTTTTTATTTTTTTTTTTTACAGATTTTTCTATATTCATTTTCATTCCTGTATGTGATTTTTTAATTTTTATCTAAAACCAACATGTAACATATTAAATTTTAAACATACATTTAAGGAAACACTAGCACATGGTATTGTATTTTGAATATTTATTTAACCACTGTTTAAACTTTCACTTTTATTGTCACAGTACATATGTCCTTATGTTCTTTGTATCCAAAACAACGCCCTTAAGCTGTTAATCTCTAGACTAACCAGTACCCATACCTCAAGGCCATACTTCCCATGATGAAATAAATAGGCCGAAAGGCCAGATTGTAAGTCAGTAGTCGCTTGATAATGCCATAAGGCGAAACAGCTGTCGCGACAAAATTCAATAAATGGAAGAAGGAAGTCTGCGTATTTTTCACCAGAAATTGACGAACGAGAATCGGAGAAAACTTCGTCGGTATGAACATACCTGCAAGAAACTTATTGATGCCACTAAAGCAATTGCTTTTAACGAAAATTGTATAAGAGAAAAACTATGCCCTAAAAGTATATATATATATATATATATATATATATATATATATATATATATATATATATGTATGTAGTATATATATATATATATATATATATATATAATATATATATATATATATATATATATATATGTATGTATATGCTAACCCACCTGGGTATTACGAATGATAAGAATTTTATCTTCAGCTTATACTAACTGGTTGTTCGTGTCGCATTCAAGAACATTTTACTTGTCCTCACGCTTATCATTTTTTCCTTATTAAATTGAATGTAGATATCATATTCACTAGACATCCGTAAATATAGCGGCCAACGCAATCATTACTCTTCTGGGCCGAACAGCAATTAATGTGTCGTGAGATCAAACACATCAATCACACACCGAGTGTGTAATGTCCCACAAATTTTGGTAGTTCTTACAATATCAAATTAATAAGCGTAGAGCAGAAATAGTATATCGTTTACGTAATCCTTAATCCGATTAAGTCTTTATTTTCAGTCATAGCAGCCTGAATAAAGGATGAGAGGCTGGAGGCTTAATCTCGAATGCTGATGGGGAGGTGACATTTCCTGGATGATTGCGTCATCTTTGGGATAGGTGACTTCTGCCATTCAGTTGGACGCCTGCAGTACAAAACTGCGATAATAATCAATCGTCATTAGAGTAACGTTCATTAAAATGATATCATAACGTATATTAAGACGAGAAGGAAGAGTTGGAGACTCAATTAAAAGACTTGTTAATTTATGCGTTTCTGGATGACAGTTTATTTGCTTGGTATCATAAAAATTATTATTCAACCGTAAAAAAAACACATTAATTTGCTAAATATGCTTCATCGGAACAGGAAAATAACACGTAAACACAACGAACAAACAAAAATACAGAATTATAAACAGAAATTTAATGTCAGGAAAACTACAACAATGGTGCCTAACGATGTAAAGTTAAGGACAAAGGAATGCCATCAGTCGTGTGTCTGTGAATCATCTTATTTTTAGAATGTGTTAAAATGAACCTTATTCAAGGTTCTGAAAAGTAACATACAACTGTTTCGCCATTCTTCTGATTAAAATTTATCGACCACCTTACAAAAATAGGTTAGAAGATCTCTCTCTCTCTCTCTCTCTCTCTCTCTCTCTCTCTCTCTCGTCTCTCCTTCTCCTCTCTCTCTCTCTCTCTCTCTTAGAAAATGTACGGGATTAACTGTCATTTCGGAACTTCTCTTATGTTTTCGTTCGTTTACCAAAAAAGATGATGAAATCCAGAAAAAGAAAGAGTTCACCATAATAGTGGTAATATAAAAGCTAAAATAAGATGTTTAAAAATGCTATTTTCTGGTAAATGCCACATCCAACACAAATGGCGCCATGACAGTTGACAAAGTGGCACGGCCAGCCAGTCCGCTGGCATTAAAAGTGGACTTGTATGTTAATGGAATGACATTGCTAAACAGAGCATAAGAAGATTAATGATAGCGCTGCTGCAAAGTTACATTCGCCCATGACCCACTTTTACGCAAAAGTGATTAATTCCTATATGAATCAAAACTAACACGATAAACGGGCGGGACTGGCGATTTGTTATAAACAAGACATGGAAATTAAAATGCCATAGTGAATTACTATATTTTTTACAGTTTGGCAAAAATTTCCTCAGCGATTACCTTCATTAATTATAAAGATGCATCCGGAGAGTTCTACGTCGAAAATGCTTTGATAATCGTTTAATGGGTAATCATATGATTATGCTAATTCCCTATGGCTCTCTGATTATGATAAAGTGGCTTATGATGTGTGGGTCTGCCATTTGAAATTGATAAGAAGGAGATGAACAGGAGGAAATTTTAGTCTTGAATCAGCAAATAAGAAATTACATAAAATAATAATAATAACGACGTGACGTTGATTGACAAAATCAAGAAGAAAATATCACTCATTGATGTCACACCAGAGTAGATGAGAAAGAAAGAAATAATTGATATATATCAAGACCTGAAAAGAAATAAGAAGGATATAGGATATGCCAGTGGAAATTGTACCCATAACCGCAGGAACACTTGGCACGATCCCAAGATCCATGCAAAGGAACCTAAAAAGACTAGATGCCGAAGTAGCTCCCGCACTCATGCAGAAGAGTGTGCTACTAGAATCAGCGCGCATCGTAAGGAAAGTGATGGATTTATGTCTACAATAATAATAATAACAATAATAATAATAATAATAATAATAATAATAATAATAATAATAATAATAATAATAATAATAATTGCCGTCGCAATACCATGGGACACCAGAGTTGAAGAGAAAGAAAGAGAAAAAATGGGTAAGTATAAAGACCTGAAATAGAAATAAGAAGGATATGGGATATGCCAGTGGAAATTGTGCCCATAATCATAGGAACGCTAGGAGGCGGGATGCAACCCGGAACCCCACACCATTAATACCACCCAGTCAAATTAGAGGACTGTGATAGCCCCCGCCCCCACAAAACAATTAATAACAACAACAACAACAACAACAACAACAACAACAACAACAACAACAACAACAACAACAATAATAATAATAATAAACTGACTTATTTTTTATATAGTTAATACCATTATGAAGCACGATTTTCTTATTTCTCGATAATAAATCTTAATGTCAAATTTCTAGTTTACATTAGTTACCTCTATATCATGCATGTGAATAAAAGACGGGAAGATGGAGTGATGACTGTACTTTTGGATATTGGAGGAACTGCACTGCCCAATACAAGCGACCATTCGTCACTGCAGGAAATCATTAAAGAAAAAACACTCTTATGTCTTTAGCGATAATGACTGTTTTCCAGATTCCTTCAGACGCCTCATTTCCTAATATCAATGAAAATCTTTCGTGACCAGGGATCATAAACACTCATAATATGAACCGGATGAAAAGGGGAAAAAGTAAAGAAAGCGCCCCTCTTTTCATCACGGAAAATGTTGTTTAGGGCAGTTTATAGAAAAATGGAAATTGCGGTACATCATGGAGAGAAAGAGATAGAGGGGGGGGGGGGGGGGGATTGCTGTTTTTATAATTATGTGTTTTAGCATGCCATGGCAATGAAAAATCCCAGCATGTTTAATTCACCCCATTGGAACAAAAGAAAAAAAAGAAGGAAAAAATGTCTAAAAGCATGACGTCAACGTAAAAAACTGCAATATGAAAAAAGGTTCGCTTTGATTTGAAGACTTTCTAATAAACAATAAAGTTTATAACCTTGTTAAGTATGACCCCTACAATTCTCTCTCTTATTTCTGGTTTTCAAAATCAGTCAGACAGAATAAAGACCCTTGCATTGCAACTGATAAAAAGTAAAGCAGATAATCATCAACAATTGCTTACTCTTGACCTAATGTTCCTAACACACCAATGCGATGTATTATACCATCCATTGCCACTTTGTCAAAATTGCAGACAGCAAAATACTTAAAATAAGTATATTTCAGTTAAATCTGTATATATATAATGTATATATATATATATATATATATATATATATATATATATATATATATATATATATATATATGTGTGTGTGTGTGTGTGTGTGTATCGATACACATATGTCTACACACACACACACACACACACACACACACACACACACATATATATATATATATATATATATATATATATATATATATATATATATATATATATATATATATATATATATATATATATATATATATATATATATATATATGTACAACCACAAGTCAACATCTGCCCACTTTCTCCTGTTTCCAGCCAAAGCAAATAATTAGGAATGGTCAAACAGCGTGTTGTTTCACCAACAAAAATTGAAATAAATACGATATATTTTATTAGAAATAATAGTTCTGTACTGTTTAACATCCACATTATTGATTTTTTACATTTTCATTCTAATAAATAAGCCATACATATCCCATCCTAAAATTCCAGTATCTTTAACTCAACGGGAAACATCTTTTTCAGACTTTTAAGGCTCTTCCATAGGGCTTTCCCACCACGCCAAAAAGAACAACAACAACAAAGTAGTTTGCAGACTTACTCCCATAGTAAGCGACAACAGTTTAAGGTCAACTCTTCAATAATGTTAAAAGGATATATTCTGAAATCACAGGCAAGCAAAAGTAATAAAAAAGGCGTTCAGTATTCAGTACTTCAGTCTTTAATTTCACTATAAAATAAAGATAAAATATCCTCAATAAACTGTTATTTAAGAAAAGTTAGATACAATGTCGACATTGTTTAAGCTTTTATTATTCTGTCTCTCGAAATTTCTCTTCTACCCTCAGATATTGTTAAAGTTCTGGAAGGGACAAGAAAACTAAGACATTAACTCGACCAACAAAAGTTCCCTAAACAACCCCCCAAAGTTTGTCATTTTTTTGACATCAGTTTTCCACGACGCCAGGTTCCGTAGCCTCCATATGTTTCGGAGGTTTGGTAAAAACGAAGAAGTCGTGGAAGCCTGGCAGCCAGATAGGCTATCTCAGATCTGAGAGATAACATACGAGGGATTTAGAGACTTTTTTTTCGACAGACTGTCCGTAATTTGCAATAAAACAAATGTCAAACATTAATTTTGTAGACTTGTTTTCGACAGACTATGTCGGTAAGTTGCAATAAAACAAACATCAAACGTGAATTTTGTAGACGTTTTTTCGACAATTTGGAATAAAACAAACTTAAACATTAATTTTGCAGACTTTTTTTTCGACAGACTACTTGGTAAGTTAGAATAAAACAAATGTCAAACATTAATATTGTGGACTTTTTTCGACAAGTTCGAATAAAACAAACGTCAAATATTAATTTTGTAAGGTGGGAAAGATTAAAAAGAATACAGCATCGTTACTCGTAGATAACATGTAAAACACAAAGCTGGCAGAATACGAAACACTAACAGGTAGAAGATAAACATAAGGCCATCAGCAGCCACGACACACAGGCACACATAAAGAGAGAGAGAGAGAGAGAGAGAGAGAGAGATTAAACCACAAAGTGATAACTTAATAAATACCCTCACCAAAGACTCATCTTGACGTGGTCAAACGTCACGAGAAACTGAATATTTAATGCTCATTACTTGACACATTTATAAGTTCATGACGTGTGCATAAATTTCATTAATAATTTACGTAAGAGTTGCTGAAATTTTAGGCGACAACATGTATTCAAGATAAAAAGATATGAATTATTCGTCCTAATGTTTTAGTACACTTGAGGAAATCTGACTTATGCCTTGGGGGAAATAGCATGAGATGCCGAGTAGTCGATCACTCAAGGGACGGATCTCAAATATTTCGTTTCTGAATGAAGGATACGGATTAAATATGGTCACTAGAAGGGGGACTATTCAAAATATATTATTGTAGGGGTAATGCAATACTTAAGGTTTATTAATCATATATCATTACCTTCGTCGATCACAATGGAGAGTGGTATAATAACGTACAAATGAGAAATCTTTAAATGAATAATTAAAGTCTTTAAGGCTGAGATCTTTTATCTACGATACAATATCTTTGACAGGATGAATAATATATTCTCGCCTAACTTTGGTTCAAATCTATTATACAACATGTTACTACATATGTAATTTCTGAAATAAGGGGAGGATAGTGCTATAAAATAATCGAGACAAGAAACTAATAAGAAAGAGAGGATTGTTTGTATTGTTTGTGTGGTGTTTTCACGTTGCATGGAACAGGCGGTTATTCAGCAACGGGACCAACGGTTTTACGCGACTTTCGAACCACGTCGAGAGTGAACTTCTATCACCAGAAATACACATTTCTGACCCCTCACTGGAATGGCCGAGGTGGCGGAGAAAGGTTAAAGTGGTATTCTGTTTTTAATGGACCCCATTCCTCATACGACGAAACAGTATTTTTGTAACAAAGGTAGAGCGGAAAAAAGTGGTGAATAAACGCATATAGAATCTAAAAAAAAAGTACTGATAACACCTGTGCACAAAACCGATAAGAATTAATAGTTCTAAAGGACACATTAGAATAACTTACTATGAGATTCAGGGCCTCTGTAACACGGTTTTTTGGACTTTGCTCCTTGTCAAAGCATCGGATGTAGCTGAAAGTTGACATATGTATATTTTACAACCACACACAAATTTTGTCAGCATTATCAATAACCTAAACCCGATAGTTTTAATTTTTATAGAGTATAAATGATCTGGCCGACGCCATGGCCAATGATTACGAGCCAAGAGTCGAAAAACATTCATTACGTAAGCAAAGTAAACACCTTTTGACGAAATGTAGCTCCGCCCATCCACTAGACAGAAACCCATTCACCTTGTTCCATCGGCTCTGAAACTCAAAGACTTTATGAATGGCGGAACGATACATAGATGGGGTGGGGTATCTGTGCTAGCGTAGTAATACTACTGTAGCAGTAGTGCCGCAACAGTATAGCAGTAATATACATGAATTAAACGTTTAGGCCAACTGCTGGGATCCTTGAGGATCATTTAGCTCTTCTTACAACTACTCGAGAAATGAGTTTTTATAGCCAAAAGTTAAATTTTCTAATCCAACAATGCCCATGATAGCCTTCAGTGTTATCCTGATTTATAACGAGGCGAAAGTGGGTGGAGCCTCATGAAGTTATCATTCTGACGATAATTATTGGTGAAGGTTTAAAGCCAAAATACGGTACCGGCTATTTTTTTTTCAGTAAATAGGTAGATAGCCAATAAATAAAAATTGCATGACATTGGATATAGCAGTTATCAAATCAAGCTTGTCTACTATGTTTTAGAAAATTACCATCTATTCCCTACATCTTGTCAATCTGATTGTGACCTATAAAGCAGACTGTAATTTCTTAGGACACTTATTTTGGGAGTTAGACTAATAATCGAAGTGTTTTTGTATTTATTAACATATTTTGTTGGTTTGTTCATTAAGACAATTATCAGTGGAGACGTTCAGAGTTCATAAAGGTGTGCTGCTTTGCTTGTATTTAAATTTGTTTGTCATTGTTGCCAGAGGTATAGCCTTTGTTGCGTATAGCCAATCATCCATCGAGAAAGAGGGAAGAAATGCTGTCGAAACCAAATTTATTCAACCTAAGTAATGCAGAATACAGTCAAAATTTATGTGTAGATATAATGTGTATTCTGAATAAGCGTTATATTTATGAAATGCATAGATAAAAAGTTATTGCGAAAAAACCGTGTTACAGAGGCCCTGAATCTCATAGTAGTGTCTCCTGTTGGTCTCCAGTTATATTTCTATCACGTTTCTGTGGCTCTCAAATGATATGATTGGCAAGTTGAATTTGCATAACCTACTGAAGGATGAGATGAAAGAAAAGAAATGAGGTTCCTGAAAAGCTATTTTCAGGATTTGGAAATGAAATCTGTTATTGCGCGTTCAACACTAGGGGGGATTAGCAGTAAAAAGATTAAATACTTTTTTAATAGATACCAGGTTTGCATAAGACCTACTTAAAAAATATATAAACTTTATGGGTTTTTTAGCGATCTTATGCCGGAGAACCACAAATTTAATGAAATGATGCAAAGACCTAATGAGACAATTAAAAGTCTTGTAAATACTGACGGACTGGCAAAATAGAGAAACATCACTTTATTTTTTAACTTGTTCGTGAAATATCACTAGATCTGATTTGCCCAAGTTTCAGTTTCGTGATTTCGTAAATGCAAGCCTTTGACTCCTCTTCTTAAATAAACTTATAAAATATTACAAAATGTAGAATGAAACATTACTGTTTTAAGTAATTTCTTGAAAGTAAAGTTAAGTATATCTTAGTTTTACCAGACCTCAGTTGATTAACAGCTCTCCGAGGGCTGGCCCGAAGGATTAGATATTTTTTACGTGGCTAGGAACCAATTGGTTACCTAGCAACGGGACCTACAGCATATGGTGGGATACGAACCACATTATATCGAAAAATGAATTTCTATCATCAGAAATAAATTCCTCTCATTCCACGTTGGCAGGGCAGGGAATCGAACTCGCGACTACCGAATCAGTAGGCGAGCTCAAAACCCACTCGTCCAACAGGGAACACATAATTTCTTGAAACATCATATACTGTGTACACAAGCATTAAAATATATTGAGAGAGAAACACTTAAACGTAAGAATTATCTTTAAATACAATGTGATACAATCTTTTAATCAAAGAAAAATTATGATCACCAAAATAAACCTTCTAAAGTTATTGCGGATAAAGACAATTAAAGCAAGACATGAAACGTCACAAAATCTGCGCTAGAAAATATGGTGCATCACTGACACAAAAATTCTCAAACTTTGTCATGAAATTTAATAACTTTCGTAAGTTGTTAAAAACATCTTTTAATGACTGTGATTACTGTAATTTGAGATAATGAAATGTAATTTATTTAAGGAATGTTATCTAAGTAATTTGAAAATAAAAAGAAAATACAAGAATTCTCGCAAAAAAATGCTACAGAAAACTTGAAGTTAACCATAAACCCCAATAATTCTTATTCTAATATATTGAAGTGAACGTTTGCCTCACTACAGTTCCCATGATCTGATATTTATTGAAGACAGATTGATCCATCATAAAGAAAGGAACTCTTCAAGCTAAGCATGAGTCATAATTCTACAATTTACGTAATGTACGAATATTAGAGTCCTGTATCATATGCTAAAGTTCCTGGATCTATTTCCATAAGGTGTACAACGCTTTAGGCACATCACAAAGAACATACCTCTCCTTTGATCGATTGTCTGCGGAGGGAGAGTTATAAAGGCGACGTCAAGTAACCATCTTTCTTTGTGGGAGAGAGTCTCCACAGTCCTGTAAATCTGTGCAGGAAACTGGCAGGCAAGCATGCACACACACGTATACATATAATTAAGTGTAATACCATGTGCTTCTTACTTCAAGCATTTTGGATGGGAGTTTAGATCACTGATCTCATGTAAATGCCGATTACATAAATATTCCTTCAGAGGGAAAAGTTATTTACATCCCAACAAACATATATGCACACACTATATATATATATATATATATAAATATATATATATATATATATATATATATATATATATATATATATATATATATATATTATATATATATGTTAAACACAATAAATCACTTTTACTCATACCTGTGCACGAGAGTGCGTGCCTGCTCCTCTCTGTGTTTCCTGTGAACATCATTAATAGGAACATAATCACACACTCTTGTTTATATATAAATAACGATACATATACACTATAAGTAGTTAGTATATATATATATATCGGTACCTCCTTGACCTCACATTTGTAAGGTTCAAGATTCGATCTGTCTGTCACTCACCATTCATCGTAGCTTTGGAATGGGCGCCAGCCACAGCTAAAACCAAGAAAAGGCCAGGAAAACTAGCAACCTGATACCTAAAGACTGCTCAGAGCCGGAAGGTTCTACCCTTCTAGTGCACGCTCTCTAAAAGAGGTTGGGAAAATGTTGAAAAAAATATTAATAGATATGCCTTAGATTACATATTTTTCGTAAAGCTAGGGTGCACCACTGGAGAGCCAATTTTATAAACACACAGACACACACACACACACATATATATATATATATATATATATATATATATATATATATATATATATATATATATATATATATATATCCAGGCCAAAGATGCCCGAGGTTCTCAATACATAAACAACTTATCTTTGTGGCTAAGACTGTAACTTGTCCCTGGTAGTCAACCAGGTTTGATTTCTTAGCTGTGCTCCAACGAGAGGGTTAAATATCAACGTCTTAGTTAAATGCCACCGACCGACGAGTTTAAGTTTTGTACATCTGTTGCAATCAATAAATAAATCTCTGCCATGACATCCTCATGAAAAGCTTTTGCCATGAGCGAGAAAGTAACCCAAGCCTTATCATCAAAATGTGTCCCAAATTAATAACAAACAAAGGTTTGGCTTTTGAGAGCAATAAAACCTACGCATGCGCAAAAGAGCACAGGGGAAAGCCAATTATAAATGCCAAAAGAACTCCCATATAAAGAATAAATTACAGCACATCTTATTTGATTGCCTTATCCGACTTTCCACGTCAATGATAAACTAATTTTTTTTTTCATTCTTTGGTCACACTTTATATTTGTTTAACCTCAAAAATTTAAAAGACACTTTTTGGGAATTCGTCTTACGTATATATATTTTATTTGCTTACGCTGGTTTTTACATACACTGGTTTTTACATTACTGTATATTTTATGCAGAATGGCTTAGGGAGGTTACGTCATACGGTATTCGAATTATATTCTGGGTACACATTAGCCATTACGACGTATCTTTTACCTCAAACAGAGGAGTCTTACAATACTATTTTACGGATAAAATCTTACTGATTGCAAATGATGTTTTAGACCCAATTTTTAGTGATCCGTGTTATATTAACACTGGCCTTTTGCACAAGTGAACGTGATATAAATTTCTGATTAATTTTTAATTCCCAGAATCCCAAACGAGGAACCCACGTTCGGTCTCGTGACAGAGCAAGGAAAAAGACGATATGGTCTCGTTTTCTTTATAGTAATCCCTCAGGAGTAACTTAGGTACGTGCTTTGTAGTCGATTGTTATGGGTTGTTACTGTGTTGTAAGTAGGGAGGAAGAGGAATTGAATTGAACTAAATACAGAATTTAGGCTAAAGTCCAAGGATTGGGACCTAAGAGCCCATTCAGCGCTGAAACGGAAATTAACAGTAAAGGGTGTGAAAGATGTAAAAGCAGGAAAACCTCGCAGTTGAACTATGAATCAATTGTTAAGAGAGGGTTGACACTAAGATGGAAGAAACAGAATATGGAAGGAGGTAGAGTAAAAGGAATGACAGGGGTTGCAGCTAAGTGCTGAAGGCACCCTAAAAAGAACCTCAAGTAATGCCTAGCCCTCTCTACGGGAGTTAGGAGGAGGAGAAACAAGACATAACGATCAGTAATCAGTCAAAATGTACATTGTATCATAATTAACGATTAAATGGCCTCGACGAGGTAATCTTTAACCACTGAGGTGAATGAATGAAAGGTTCCTACGGCTAATCACTACTCAGTTCTTGTATACCTGACATAACTCCCTTTGAATATCCACACCGTGTTGAAGGCTTCACGTTCTTCAGGTTATAAGTTATGTATATCATAGTTTTACCAGACCACTGAGCTGATTAACAGCTCTCCTGGGGCTGGCCCGAAGGATTAGATTTTTTTTACGTGGCTAGGAACCAATTGGTCACCTAGCAACGGGACCTACAGCTTATTGTGGGATCCGAACCACATTATATCGATAAATAAATTTCTATCGCCAGAAATAACTTCCTCTGATTCAGCGTTGGCCGAGCTGAGAATCGAACTTTGGACCACCGGATTGGTAGCCGAGCGCGAAAACCACTCATCCAACGAGGAACTGGCCAAGGTTATGATACAGGTAGGATCAATAGTTAGCCATCTGCGGACTGTGAACTCGTTCCTGAATGAGAAAAAGGTCAAGTTTTCGTATATTGTTTCGAGTGAAATTGTTCCCCTCAATTTTCTGCAGTTTCCTCTACACTTTATCTCTCGCTTTCCTCACAGGGAAGACAGAATTTCCACGTGTGAGAAATACAACCGGCCTTCCTTCATTACCAAGAACAGTAATATTCATACTGAATGAGCCATTATCCTCCTCATAAAATCCACCGGGTGTCGATCGTCGTATCACTGCAAGGCGGAAGTCGAGTTTGGTAGTCGAGTTTGCCTGGTCGAATGGGGTCTAATTAGGGGCCATGAACAAGAAGTTTTTTTTTCCAAGTCCCGAATTCCGTAACTTGATTCATATATTCAGACACACCATTTCCATGCTCAATACGCTTTTCTATTACAGCCCTCGAATATAATATATATACTTTTATTTTTCTTGTTAGGCGGAAATGAAAATTGCATCTTGCATGCAAAGTTCACCCGATGTCTAACTTTATTCTAATTCTTTCGATGAATATAGGAATATACAGTTGGGAAATTAATTGATCAAGAAGCAAAGTATTGCGTTAGTCATAATACCATGGCTACATAATTTATCTATAAGAACATTTACAAATGACTCAGCAAAGTAAAATTGATGGATGAATGGGCACGGCAAAATATCAAAACATCAACATATATATATATATATATATATAATATACTATATATATATATATATATATATATATATATATATATATATATATATATATGATGTGTGTGTGTGTGTGTGTGTGTGTGTGTGTGTGTGTGTCTACATATAAAAACATCAACATATACTATATATATATGTGTGTGTTTGTGTGTGCGCGTGTGTATAAATATTTAATTTATATATATATATATATATATATATATATATATATATATATATATATATATATATATATATATACAGAGAGAGAGAGAGAGAGAGAGAGAGAGAATTATCGTTTTTTCCTCATACCCCTTAGAGAAACTGGTCTTTCTGGAATCTCTGGGGCCATAAATCGGAGAAATGTTGTTCATTATCCTTCGATTATACTTTTTTTAACTTCTGATCACAGAAGAATCTTGCTGAGACAGAGACAGGCTGAGTCTATCTTTTCTTTCATTAATTTACGATCAGTTTCCCGTTCAGTGGCTAACAAAACTTCCTCTTTCCGACACTTTTTTTTTATATATCTGATTTTTCTATAACAAAAAACGACAAGTTGATACTCATGCAGAGGAGACGTGTTCCTTGGGGATTTTCTTTTCAGATTTTCTCTTACAGATTCCAGGCAGTTTTCTCTCATTGAAAAATGGGATCACTTGAACCAACCTTTATATGGGCTGGATTGAGATCAGATTCTTAACTTGGAGTATTACCGCATTACATGCTAATGGACCTTTATTTGGCACCAATATATATATATATATATATATATATATTATATATATATATATATATATATATATATATATATATATATATATTTCTGACTCACGTCAGGAGCGAACCCGGGTAGGTTTCAATTGAAAGACAAGGCCGCTACCTACTAAGCCACATGTTCCACATTTGATTGTGTGTGTCTTATATATATATATATATATATATATATATATATATATATATATATATATATATATATATATATATAACACATCTTAATAGCTACTATCATCTGCATTGATGTCTTTAGCAATAAAAACTCCAGTGGATACAGAATAGTGATTCTACTAATAATTATTTCTGCTTGCAGTTGCAAATAAACCATCCTAATTCCATTCTTACTTGATATTTTTTTCTCTACTAGTCACAGCAAAAACACCTCCGAATTCGAGACATATGCGTTGGATGGTGGTATATCCCTGATTCTGTTGGAAGGGAATTTTTCCTTGTGTTAAAACCGAAATTTTTACTTCCCTTGAAGAAACACTGAGGTACAGTCTGGCTGTATGGGCGTTGCTAAGCAACGTTGAATTAAACATAAAATAATAAAAGAATGTATATATATATATATATATATATATATATATATATATATATATATATATATATATAAAACATACATATATGTATCATAGTATATATAAATATCTCCCCATTTTTTACACACTACTTGTAGACAAGTCACGCCAGCGTATTATAAGCCACGCGTTCAATTCTGGGTGCTGTTTTCGACTAAAGGCCACCATCTACAACACAAAGCTTATTTCCAAAATTTGCTGTAATTAATCCGCACGCTCTAACGTAGCATAACAGCAACTCGCTGAGATGCTGTCGACACAGGATATGCGCGTAATGGTCTTAAGCCACGTTATTTACATAATGAATTTCATATTTAAACTTGAGTGATACAAATCAGGAAAATTATTATCATCACAAAATCTGTCAAGCTAACAACGTTCTAAAGTAAGGTAAATAAATTATGTCAGGAAAAATAAATTATAATCATAGCTTAACCATAAAATACTAAAAATAAGTTGCTTAGCCCCAGGAAATGCGTCCTGTTACCCCAAGTGGTCACGTTTTCCAGCTCGGAAAACTCTACAGACTGGAGATATCAACACTGAATTGAATTGGGGGTTTAATTTTCAGTCTCTGAATGTGACACGGTGTACAATTCTAATAAAAAAAAAAAAAAATAATAATTAGACGAGGCATTCATAGAATTTTACTCTGACTCGAAACTTATGGAAAATCACAGTTCTATTTAATAAAGAAAATCTAATTATCTTTTCTTAAGTTAATACTACTTTCCCTTGTAGCAAAGGGTACGAGTAAGGGTCAGAGTTCGCAGGTTACTGATCTATTAAGTTTTTTGAATGAGCTGGTCTTTTTGCCGGCACGGGCTCTTGCTCATGGAGCAGGCAGTAACTTTATTAAGACAACAAACGGACAGGTCAATAACTCTTGCGAGCAGACACGTAGCGCTGCCATGAGGCAGACAGAAAACGGATTAAACACAATCACTCGCGTTTGCTGACAGATGGAAATATACGTATGAATTGGTACACATTACAGGACTGAAGTTAAGATACATATGGCTGAAAGACTGACATTGTAATGCATATGATGATGACGATACATTTAATATGACAATGATAGTAAAGGAGATCTATGTACGAAAGATGCATGACTTATGCTGTGTTTCTTTCGTCGGTAGGTTGGTGGGGAGGCGGGGGGTGTCGTTGCTGTGATGTTAACTGGCCGGTGCGATGAAGGTGTGTGGGAGTCACGTGTGGACACTACACCCTTTTTCATAGTCTTATAAAACAAGAAAATATTTCTATATATGAGATAAAATGGTTTGGTTTCCCTTCCGTCCTTTTTTTCCGGTGATGAGGAAAGAAAAAAGAAAGGAAGATAAAACTACCCAGAAATAGAGTCATTTTGATTCACCCATACCCCAGGGGCGATGATTTCCCAGAATAGAAAGAGATTGGTTGGTGAAATAGCGGCGAAATATGGGATATGAAAAGAGAGTTTTATCCCATAATATCTTTTAACCTAATTTGCATTAAATTAATGCGCACTTCATGAACACTTCCCTTCCATAAAATTACACATAAGAACAGGAAAAAAAAAAAAAACTAGAAAATCTGAAGCCAACCAGATTCCTCGACATATTGAAAAATTAGTTCATTGAATATTTCTGAATTATGAAATAAACCATATAGATATTTGTTAATATATATCTTAAGCGAACTACACTATACTAGAGACTTGGAGTTGTAATTTGCCGGCATGAGTCTTCCGCCTACAGCCTTTGAATAGTACAATGCTGACGGTAATATTCTCTGTATCTCGGATACCAGAGCTGCAATATGACGTCCTGCTTACGACTTTGTCCAATTCTTTCCTTCTCGTTTTTTTTCTGCTTGAAGGAATAGTCGAGGTTTCGCATGAGTAAACTTCTATTTAATATATTGTCCATAATTACGTAAAAAAGTAAAACGGGTAAAAGAAAATAACGAACGGATATCTACAAAGGTAAATCAGCAATTGACATATATATATATATATATATATATATATATATATATATGATATATATTAATATATATATATATATATATATATATATATATATATATATATATATATATATATATATATATATATGGGATATAATCCACAATGATGCAAAATCACAGCTGAAGGTCAAAAGCTTTAATTTACTGTACATGAAATATATATTCTATGTAACTACATAAGGATTTTACATCATTGTATCCCCATTTACTTAGAGGTACGACATAGTACCTATCTTCTGCCTATATATATATATATATATATATATATATATATATATATATATATATATATATATATATATATATATATATATATATATATAATATATATATATATATATTTTGAATCAACAATGCAAGCCGAAAAAAAACAAGTCTAAAAGGGAAAAGATTGTTATAACATAAAAGAAAAGCGACCTCCTTTTTTTAAAGATGAAAGTGAGAAAAAGAAGAGGAACGCAGAGGCTTGAGAAGTAAATTTCACCCTCGCCTATCCCAGCCGTCCCTGGGATGGTATCCCTGGGATGGTGGGGCATTCGCTTCAGGGGGCGTGAGGAGGTTGGGCGCCGTAAGCATTTGAAATAAGGTTTAATATATTACTATTTTTTTTTTAACCAATCTTATGTCGTATTTACGATCTGAGACCCAAAATTCTCCCGACCGAGGCGTCTGTGCTCACTATGTCTGCTCTTTGCTTTCAGTTTTATTTAGCTTGATTATGACGTCGTTAAACCAGAAGAGACAACAGATACTGGAGAATAAAGGTTTAGTGTCAACGCCTCTCAGAAGAGACGAGAGGGAGAAAAATAATGACAATTAAATATAATACTAGAACAGAATGAGAGGTAATATCTGTCGGGGAGGGACACTATCTTTTTCATTTTTATTACATTCTCTTATCGAGTGGAGATCGTTCTGACAGAGGCCTGAGAGAACCGCCGTAATTTTCGTGAGCTATGAGACGTGCACGTCTTCAAAAGAAAGAATCACAGAGAGAGAGAGAGAGAGAGAGAGAGAGAGAGAGAGAGAAGAGAGAGAGAGAGAGGAGACGAGAGAGAGAGAGAGAGAGAGAGAGAGAGAGAGAGAGAGAGAGACTATGTGATAAAAGACTAAAAGTGTAAGAGTCCCAGCGGTCAAAAGAGAGAATGTTTACAAAAATATTCCTTCAACAACAATGTAGCATCATCGTCTAAGAATTCCTATGGCTAAGAGCAAGCCTGAAGAGAATACTGATCTTAAAAGACCTCCCAGCATTTTATATTATGCTACTACTCTACACTGAACAACTTAAACGTCATATAGTATACGACTAAAACTACGATTTACAGAGAGAGAGAAAGAGAGAGAGAGAGATACTGTTCTTGACATCAGTTAAAATATGGAATCGTTCTAGATATATATTCCGTAACTTGAAATATTTTCTTACAGTACACTGCAAGTTCACTGCTGAAATTATATGTTTTTCTTTCAGATATTACTAAGGAATGAATTGTCTCAATTAATATTATCATTTCATACGTTTTGGAAGATTTTAAGAAAACGTATATTCATCACCTTGACGTCACATTTCCCTTGCACCTTCCTCATTCTTCTTCACAGTTTAATTCCCAGTCAGGGGCGCTGTTTTTAATGAGCCTCTCCTTGGTATTTCCCATCTTGGCATTTCGTCTGTTTCTTTGTGTCTTTCATGTCCTCTGGAATGCAGGCCCTCCATCTTCTCTTACACCTCATCTTCTTTCGTGTTTCCAGAACATCCGTTTCCATAGACTGTCTCCTGCAACATGGCGCTCATCATATCTCTTCATTAGTTGCTTCAAATCTCACTAATGACTCTTACGCTTTCCCTGACACCCCAGCGAATTTTGCTGATCCTCTGACGGATTCATTCTTAACCTGTCTCTTCTCGTCACTCCACTCATCCATCTGAGCATCATCATTTCCGGTATTATATGAATAGCAGCTAAACTGGCATGTAAAGCGCCTATTATGACTTTTTTTGTCATGTTTCTTCTCAAACCTTTTTGTTACATCAGTCTTAATTGCATCTGTTTTATTGTTCCGTTTAATTCCCGAAATTGCTAACGAGATCCTGTCCATCTCCAATGACAGGGAATTGTGGCGCTGTTGGTTCTACATAGCAAAGAACAAATCTGGGAATCGAAGGGAAGCTTTGAAAAGTGGGGTTTACATTTTTGTTGCGTCACTGTGGAAATAAAGAGATCAGAGTTCGCGTTTTGATAAATCTGTCGCATAAATCGCACCCGAAATGAGATTTCTCTACCTTTTTATTTCAAAAACACAGGCTAGCAAGACGGTCAAATGAGTGTCCTTTTCTAGCCCAGATCTGAAAACAGACGTATGCACCAGATTAGATGTTGAACACGGTTGACATCGGTATTCTAAAATCTTGAGACATTCCATCGTTTCTTTGACGAATAAGTTGTTCTTAAATACAATGGAAAAAGTGAATCTGCGATTTCCTATGAATTTGGTATTTAACAGTAAGCAATGATAATAAATATGATTCCTTTTCACCAGTTTTCTCTCTTTTTCAGTAGGGGGTTTCTACTTGGTTTGTATTCTTTCAAAGATATCGTGGGAAAGATTCCTTTAGTTTTACTTCGGTTCAGTTTCATCTGACACATTAGCAGCAATCAGATTTCATCTTAACAAGCGTTAGCACACACACTTAAAGCAATTTGTCATTTAAACGTTGATAATATTTGCTGATCGGGTTCCAGAGTGTGAATTTGTAGAACGAATCAACACCCACTATGCATTTCCATGGCCGTGTCTAATTGATTTTCATCGATAAACTCTTACCAAAGCATCGGACATGGATCGTATTTTGGAAATAGCTATTTGAAGCCACAGACTAATTAGCAAAAAATACGCAGTGATGTCTAATATTGATAAATAAGGCACTTATCAGAGTAAATCAAAGAAATTTAAAGGGAAACTTAGCTAAATTTAGCAGGCTCGTAGAGATAGGCTAGCAAAACGTCAAAAGGCCCTCCCACTCATTGATACTTTTGTATGACGTACTATACTAGACACTCAACCCATATACACTTTATGAATGAAGACTCAGATGTTGGTAGTAGTAGTAATTCTTATATTGTTTCACACACTCAAACACCTAAGTAGAGTACAATAAGGGAATGGACATCAAATGTGAATACTAATTTTATAATACAGTTCCATTCCATGGCGCCATTCACGTTTCCTTTAATATGCACCAAGTCTTACACACTCTGTGAAAATTCGTCATTTGAGTATTACTCCTATAGAAGTCACCTTTGTCCTCTTGTCTATCGTTTTGGTGCTTGTGCATCGCCTTATTAACTTACTCTTACCTGTTAATATTCAGCATATGACGCATACGATTCTCATCTTTGTTGCATACTGCAAACACACGCTATACGAAAAGAGTCTTACAGCCATGAGGACAATTTGCTAGGCTTGCAGTATGTGAATCAGCTGTCATGTACAATCTGCCTTTGGCCTATGAATGATTGCATTTCACCAATTCCAAAGGTTTTTTTATAACTGATAGTCAAAATAGCCAAAGGGTAAATAGAAATTGCGCTATAATTGTTATGTATTCCAATAGTCAACGATAGATTACACAACGAAAATAGTAATATTGACATATGTATATTTACCAAATTCATTTGCTATAATATTGTCAAATGTATATATACCTAATTCTTATTCATTACTCGTGGTATCACCAGTGGAAACCGTAATATTATCGAACTTCTCAACAATGATTTGCCTAGCCTTTCCTTTAATACTTATTTGTACAAGAGGGTCAAATACTTGGGAACCCTGCTGTTACGTCTGATGTCATAGTTTACGTCACAACTAGCCTCTCTCTGGTTGCTTACTAAATTTAGCTAAGTTTCTCTTTAAATTTCTTTCATTTACTCTGATAAGCACCTTCATTATCAACATTAGACATCACTGCATATTTTTGCCAATTAGGCTGTGGCTTCAAATACCTATTTCCAAAATACGATCCATATCCGATGCTTTGGTAAGATTTTGTCGACGAAATTCAATTAAAAACGGCCATGAAATGCACATTAGGTGCCTAATTCAATGCTTAGGACAGCAAAGTCACACTGGATATTCAGGAAAGCGACCATTCGTCTCAACTCTCCGGTTCGAGGTTCGAACTTGAGGTAGACATGCCATCAGTGAGCTTTGACTTGGGTGAATTGGGCGGGGGCGGGGGTGGGGTGGGGTGTGGTTTTGGAGAGAGAGGTGGAGAGAGAGAGAGATTGACCTGCAATTCTACTATCTCATGAAAGAGTAAGGATATCCACATATTAGAGTGAACAACGTAGAAAACCAGAAATCATTTCGAACGAAATAAATGATAAAATAATGAATACCTGATGATACGACACTACTGTTGAATATCTTGACATCGCGAGAGCAATTTCTCTTAATACAGACTACAGTTTGTTTTGAAGTAAACGCTGGTTTCCGTATGATGCATCTCCCTAACGAATCAAACACAGGGCAATTAAACTCAGACTAAAGGCTTAGTAATTGAGTGGTAATTGCCAACTTCGAAAGGATTGTTTGAGGTCAAAACCCTCAGAGTCGCTGTTATATAATATCTGTAGGAGCGGATCCATCTTGCACCAAAAGAAAAGAGCAATTGCAAGGTTCACAAACAGCCGCTTGTTCAACTTGCTGTAGAATATATTGCGTCCGTGTTAGTGGCGAATATCTCTGGGCGAATTATGGCCGGCTTCTTTTGTTAAAGGTCGTTTGCTCTGTAAAGCAGCGGTGATTTGTCATCTCTTGTGTAACTATTCCTACCTATGTTATCGCGTTCATACGATATGCAAATAAAGTATTCCTCACCTTCATAAAAAGTTAACTATATCTTAGTTTAACCAGACCACTGAGCTGATTAGCAGCTCTCCCAGGGCTGGCCCGAAGGATTAGACATTTTCACGTGGCTAGGAACCAATTGGTTACCTAGCAACAGGTCCTACATCTTATTGTGAGATCCAAACCACATTATATCGAAAAAATTAATTTCTAATCACCAGAAACAAATTTCTCTGATTCAACGTTGGCAGAGCGGGGAACTGAACTCACGAATACCTAATCGGTAGGCGAGCACGTTAACCACTCGTCCAACAAGTGCATTCAATTATCAGTGGACGAGGTTCATTCGGTCCAAATTATTTAAAATGATTTTCGGTTGCATGATGGCTATTATGTATACTCATGGCAAAAGGCTTCAAGTGAATTATATATTTTCTGTTGCATATGCAATGCTGTGGGATGAATTATATACTGATGGGTGATAGGTCATGAAACGTTTGAAAAGTAATTCATATTTTGATATACTAAACAAATCTCATTTTGGAAGCAAACACAAATTTCATTGAATTTACAATGATTTTGGTCTGTTATCTTTTGAAGTCGTTTATAATCTTGGTATACGGAAAATTGATTTATGTTAAGCTTCACTTATTCTTTTTATTTATTTATTTATCTATTTATATTTTTTTTGGCAAAATATTGAGCAGTAATGCATGTGATTACTCACCCTCCCCATCCCTCTTTCTCTCTTTCTCTATCGTTTTCTCTCTTTCCCTATTCATCTACATGCGTGAATGTGTGTCCCACAATTAGAGTTTGTTTCCCCAAAATGACCTAAAACTACAAGAAATCTGATAACATTCATCCTCTGATTCATTACGTAAACGTACAAATCTATTCCTTATCTATAACGTTCCATGACTCTTCCCTTTGAAATTGTTAAAGGAAACTGCCTTAGAATTATTCAAAGTGGAATATTCCCACGCCCACCCCCTTCCCCACCACCACCTCCAAACCCCACCTCATATCTCATGTTAGAAATCTCAGCCAAATTTCTGCATTTCCACTTCTTTCAAAAGCAGGTCTATAGAGTTCGCTGAATTTACTTATATTCCATTTCTACAGATTTGAATCAGAAAGTGAATTGCAAGCAGGTGGACACTGTACTGCTTCTGAATTATACACTTATTCAATAAAAACGACATGAAAAAGAAGCAGATACAAGGCTAACAACTTTGGAGGCAGCTCACTCGAAGAGGACAGACATGGTTTGTTTATATAGATATATATATATATATATATATATATATATATAATATACATATATATATATATATATATATACATGGGTATGTATATTTATTTACATATATTTATTTAACTATATAGATATTACGATATATATATATATATACATATATATATATAAATATCGTATACATAATTTTGTAACCTAATATTTGTGAATTTAAAAAACTACGCAGTGCATGTGTATATATAAATATATATATATATATATATATATATATATATATATATATATATATAATATATATATATATATATATATATCTTCATGTTGATAAACAAGGGGAAACTATTATTCACTAAACTGTGGAAAGAAAAAGAAAGAAAGAAAGAAGTGAAATGGAATAGTGAAGCAGAAAAAATAAAAAACTACTTAAGAAAAAGCTTTCCCTTTCTTATGATAATGGAGACGGCCTCAAGCCTAAAACCAAGCTATAGGCCCGTATATTGTCGGGGAGAGAGAGAGAGAGAGAGAGAGAGAGAGAGAGAGAGAGAGAGAGAGAGAGAGAGAGAGGTACACGCATACTATCACAATTCTTCCTTAATGAATGTAATAGTCTGCTTTGTGAAAATTCTATGTTAATAAGGCTCTGTTGTCAAGATTTTTATGTCTAGCAGGTATCAGTGAAGAAAGTGATGTTGTTCACTTTATAAAAATCCTTTGAGACGAAGATTTCAGAAATAGTAGTGTGTAATGAATTCCTCTCTCATTTCATTTCTGTCTGAGAAGTCTCAACAACATTAGCCACCTTCCTGTCTCTCACTGTCTGCCTACTGGAAAGTTTTCTGTGATGCGAGGAATTAGAACTGATTTTCTTGACGGTGGAAATTGTTCCAACAAAATGAGACACTCCATAGGTACCTTCATCATGAAATCTTTAGCTGACGTCCTCTTTCTATCCGAAAACTTGGTACTGTGGTGAATAACCTTTATTTCGTTATTCTCGACATTCAGTCTGCATCACAGAAGACTCTCCAGTAGGCGGACAGTGAGAGACAGGAAGGTGGCTAATGTTGTTAAGACTTCTCAAACAGGAATGAAATGTTAACGTTAAGGAATTTCATAATAATGCTCTCTCTCTCTCTCTCTCTCTCTCTCTCTCTCTCTCTCTCTCTCTCTCTCATACACATATACACAAAAAGATCACTGATTTTGACAGGGCAAATGCGTGAAGCGATAGCTCGACGGATGTTATATAAAGAGTTCTGCAGAAGGCTAAACGCTTCCAACTCCAATGGACATGGTCGAAAATAATAGTCACAAAGAAAAGACAAAAAAGTCATCTTAGAGCTGAAAGTAAAGGGATCTGGAGAAGGTCTAAGAAGGGGGTCAAACTTAAGTGAGTACCTTTCGTACTGCAGGAATATTCTCAACTAGAATTCTGTTCTGCTTAAGACACTATACAGGTAGTACGTAGGTGGAAAGAGGAAAAGACTTTGCAGAAGGGAAACAAACCACCTTGATTCTAAGTAGATTTAGAAATTACCAAAATTCTTCCATTCGACAGCATAAACAGAATATGAAGATATGAATGACAAAAACATGAAGCACGCAATTCTTATTGTTATTGTTCAAATAAGTAAAAAAAAACACCATATTTGTGGAATAATGTATATTTTACTAATCAATTGCTGTACTATCCATTTCCATGTCTTTAATAA
>NC_061100.1:2760289-2776984 GCF_015104395.2 Macrobrachium nipponense | reverse complement strand
AACGAATAACAAATAAGCTTTCGATAGAATGCCACTAAAATCTGTTAACATCTTTAAAATTCAAAATCAACCCGATTTCACGCTGACCGCAAAGTTTGTTTAAAATCCGCCAACAAGATGACTGTGACTACGTCAGCATTAGCGATTTTTTCGTTAAGTTGGTAACGCTTTCATTCCAATAATAACATTTCCCATCGAAAGTCTTTTAAAAGGTTATAAAAATTCAATTAACTTCGCTGTACATGGTTAATATATTAAAAAATATAATTAAATTACATCTTATAAATAATGGCTTACAGCTATAAAGGTTGCTCCAGTTACATATGGGGCAACCCTTGCATTCACTAATCCCTTAGATTATTAGCTAATTTGTCCCGAAACCTTCATAGCTTTTAGTCTCAAATCTCGTTTTTAAGATGTGCTCATACCGTTTTATTTTTCCTTTACGTACGTTAATGTTTTCACCAATTACCTAATATCCATATGTTTCCATAAGCTATCAACTTGGGCATTATATTCGGCGAAGAAATAAACGTACTTAAAAAAAAAAAAAAAAAGTTAAGTTCATCATAAAAACACAATTTCAGAATATAAACTATAAAGGTGTCGGGATACATAGCTAATCATCTGAGGGACTTGTGAACGCAAGGCGGGTGGGTTGTTCCATATGTTGTATGTAATTTAAATAACTATGATGAATATCTGGCCTTGGTCTAGGCGAAATTAGTACTGAAATTCTCTATCAGTTTTTTTTATATTACATGAATCTGAAAATGCCTGTGACAATCAATTCAAGGCCATATGAGATTAAAAGCAATTCATGCTCACCAGCGCATCTCTTGTTAATTTTCCCAGAAACATTAAACAACCGAATCCTTGTTTCAATCGTCAAGGCCTTTTTGCAATTTGTTCCTTAAAGTGGTAAAGACGATCTACATGGCCATATTACTGTTAAGTTATTTGCTTCTTTAAAAATTCAGACAGCAAATCAAGTCTTTAATGTGTGTGGGCGACCATTCATTGGACTTCCGCAGTCCCATAAAGACAAAGCCGTAGACGTTAGTGGTATAAATGATGAGGACAGGAAGCAGGACTGTTTACTTATTAATCGTGGCCCACAGATGTGACCACGAGCTGAAATTTCGCTATAACTATTTTATTCTTGCATGTAGGCCATACTAAAACTATTCTAGCTGCTATGAAAGTACTTAGAGGGGTTACTAAACGCAATGGTCTTCGTAGACATGCTGCTGAAACTGTTTTGTGTTAAAAAGTCACATGACTGAGAAACTAGATTAGTCATAGTTTGATTCATTATTCACAGAGGTTATAAGGTTCTGAAGCTGAGGTGGAGCATATAATACTTTATTACCGCAATATCATGCATTGTTCTAGAAGTCCTATATTGTGTTTATACCCAAACATAATCTCTTTGAATATTATAGCACAATATGTGAGTCAATAAGCCTACATACAAAAGAACCACAATTACCTTAAATTTCATAGGCATAATAGCTTTGTCACAATACTAATTTCCTTTTAAAATGAATACAAATTTCCCAGTATATACTATACAGATTCAAAACTCACCTTGCAGATATTAATCAACTGACTTCAGGCAACTTGTTACCTGCAATTTAAAAAAAAAGAAAAAAAAACTCTTCCTTATGCACTTTATTACTTCCAAATTTATAGCAATGAAATTCCTTATCGATTTCTTTTATTTTCTGTTCGTCATTCCGAATAATTTGCCAAAATCTGCATCCCGAATATCATTTTGTCCAAAAATGCGCCCAGGTCCACAGGGAACGGGCCCCTGGCAGTCACCCGGTTGGCCCTATGATTAATATTTTTGTATTTTGTGGAGCCATCCATTGTATGGAAAACAAAATAATAAAAAAAATAAAATAAAATGAAAATACATCTTTATGGGAACTCCTCGGAAAAGAAGTTATCACTGATAACTCCGCCAATCAGAAAAATTCTGCCAAAAATAACGGGAAATCTTTTTGGGTGATGAAGGCTACGATGGAAATCAATGTGAATGAACAGTTTTCACCGAATTTTGATAGCAATCAAAGGCTTAGGTACGAAGAATTAGATACTTTATTGAAGGCAGTGAAATATTCAAGTAAATGAAAGTGAAATATTCAGATATATGGAAATGTTTTTGGTGGGGCTATTATCCGTTGTCAAAAATATTTGCGGAGAGAGAGAGAGAGAGAGAGAGAGAGAGAGAGAGAGAGAGAGAGAGAGAGAGAGAGAGAGGAAGCAAAACATTCATCTAAATGCCATTATAAAATTTGCACCGGAGGACACGGGATTGGGGATTGGCTATAGCCGAAAATCTATCGACCGGTTCTCCAACGAAGACTGAAAGTCACGGAGTAAATATGATGGAATATTCAAGGGTCAACTCCGTCATCATTTTAGGATTATTTCATAGATTTTCGTTTTGATCACTAGTGAACGTATGATGTGACTGATGGTATTAATGAGCTCTTAAATAAAATGTTATACATCTAATACTAGTAAATCAAATCAAAGATTATCTCATACACACACATATGATATATATATATATATATATATATATATATATATATATATATATATAGTATATATATATATATTATATATATATATATATATTTATATATATATATATATAAATCTCACCATATATTTTCTAACTTTAGAATTAAATTGAATGTAGAATTTAGGCCAAAGGCCAAGCACTGGGACCTATGAGATCAGACAGGGCTGAAACAGATATTGAAAGTGAAAACGTTTGCAAGGTGTAACAGGAGGAAAACCTCGCAGTTGCACTATGAATCAAGTGTTAGGAGAGCTTGGAAAGTAAGATTGAAGAAAGCGAATATGAAAGGAGGTACAGAAAAAGAACGAAAAGGGTCGCAGCTAGGGGCCGAGGGGATGCTGCAAAGAACCTGAAGTAATGCCGAAACTGCACCGGACGAGGTGCACTGACGAGACTATCCGCCTACGGAGAATCTACCTTTAGAAGGAGAGATTATAAATTTTGTATTTTTTCAGTTTGCAGCAAACGGCCACCCTTTCTGTATTCCCACAGTCGATTTACTATCAGGTATGTACTTCACAACTAGGATAGTACACATAATGAGACTTAACGACACGAGATTAAAATGTTCTGGTTAACTATGAACCGTCCTTGGTGCCTTTTGAAGACTAACACTAGTAAGTTAACGGTAAACATTTTGAAACAGGCCGTTCTTAATTTGGGCAATTTTTTAATATATTGGTGTTTTACTTTAATTGGGGCGCGACTAAGCTAGGCCACAGAATATATACATGGCTAGGCTAAGTTTTGGGAAATGGCGCAGTCATGATCAGTATCATCCACGATTATGTTTGAGGCCCTTTTTTTGGCATTTACCTGAGCGTGTCAAGATGTATGGTAACAAATGATGGTTTAGTCTGCCAATCTACATGAATAGTATGTCATTTTCCAAAGTCTGTAATTCAGCGTTTACGAGCTGCCAACAAGATTTGTCATTACGTATTGAGCTACCTTAAAATACGATTGGTTTATAGTAACTTTATACAATAATGTAAGAACTTAAAAGAGGCACAGAGGTAAGAAGAGAATACCAAAAGAATCTAACAAGCACCCTTTTCCTCTAGAGATATCCGTTCATCTCACCGTGGATATTAAACATCCCTCCACTAAACACTTCAAAAGTCCTCCAGTGAATGAATTCGACTCCACCAAGGACTTCAAAAGTCTTCCATTGAATGAATTTAACTCCATCAAGAACTTTAAATCCTCCACAGAATAAATTCCACTTCACCAAGGACTTGAAGTCCTTTAGTGAATATATTCGCCTCCACCAAGGACTTCAAAAGTTCCACAATGAATGAATTCGACTCCACCAAAGGGTTTAAGTCCTTCAGTAAATAAATTCGACTCCACCAAGGACTTTAAGTCTTCCAATAAATAAATTCAACTCATCCAAGGACTTTAGTCCTCCAGTGAATAAATTCGACTCCACCAAGGACTTTACGTCCTTCAGTGAATAAATCGACTCCACCTAGGACTTCAGAAGTCCTCATTCTACCATGACCTTCAAACGTTCTGCTGAAGACCCGTAGTATCCTCTCGCCAAATTCCCTCTAGTAAAGGGTCCACACATATTTTCATCAAAGACTTCAAAACAGTCCTTAGCTAGAGACTTCAACCGTATTCCAGTTAAGGAGTCCGAAACATACCCCGGCCAAATCGAAAAAAAAAAAAAGGGTACCTCACTTGAAGGACTTCAAACGCGCTTCCAACTCAGGACATAGAGAGAGAGAGAGAGAGAGAGAGAGAGAGAGAGAGAGAGAGAGAGAGAGAGAATTTGATCTTCCCATCAGGTAACATAGGGCTCTTGATCTTTCCCCTTTCCAGTCCCTTCCATAAACCACAATGGCCTTTCTGAATGCCGCTGGAAAGACTGAGAGAGGAGGGAGAAAAAGTATTCGGATGAGAGTGGTAGATGAATAAAGAAGGGAGAGATCTTTGGAATTAAATGGAAAAATGGTTGGCTGGGGGGATAGACAGATGGACAGAGAGAGAGAGAGAGAGAGAGAGAGTGAGAGAGAGATAGCACATCAGGTATCTACAGCTATTTCCCTCCGACTACTCAGGGAGAAAAAAAGTATTTGGATTCGTGTTGTTTGTAAATAGAAGGAGATCTTACGAGTCGAAGGAAACCGCACACACATACACAGAAGACAGAGAGAGAGAGAGAGAGAGAGAGAGAGAGAGAGAGAGGAGAGAGAGAAGAGAGAGAGAAGAAGAGAGAGATTCAGGCGACACTTGCAATTTCTCTCGGACCCGCACCAAAAGAAATATTCCTTCAGAAGAAGCGTCGTGGGAATTAAGCGAGTCTCCCTTTTTCCTTTACGTTCATCACAAAGGCTTCAGCTGGACAGGGCCATCTGAATACTTCAACAGCGGGAAAAGTTTCTTCACAGCTGAATCGTTGCCAGTGGTCTTTCCAAAGATATTCTTCAGGGTGAAGTTACATGCGTATTTTCACCGAAAAGGAATATAGCTCAAAAATGAGTTATTAATGAGTGTCCTTAGAACGAAACAGGAAACTACACCCTTTCAGAATGATTAGAAATGGAAACTAAGGAATTTAAGCGTTTAAAACGTATTAAACATTTTTGTTCCATTTCCGATAGACCTATTGGAAACAATAAATGTGTAAAATCTTTTAATTAAATTGTATCCTTCCTGTATCCTTCCTAAGTACATGAATCGGAGCCTTTACTCAAATCGCTGGAGTGGAATGTTGTAATGCATAATTTAGAAGAAATATTCATTCCTGTCAATTTACCAAAACTCAAGTTCCTCGTTGAACGTTTGGGTTGCGTGCTGGTCTAATGATTAGGTAGCGAGCGTTCGCCCCCCTCTCTGCCAGCATGGAATCAGAAGAACTTATTTCTGGCGATTAGACATTAATTTCTCATTATAATGTGGTTAGGATCCCACAATAAGCTGTAGGCCCCGTTGCTAAGTGACCAATTGGTTCCTAGCCACATAAAAATATCCAATGCATCCGGCCAGCCCTAGGAGAACTGTTAATCAGCTCAGTGGTTTGGTTAAACTAAGATATATCTTGCCGAGTCTTTACGATATATGTCACTGGTTTAAACAAATTAAACAAACAGGCAACCCTCTTACCTCTCGTTGCTGGTTATCCTTCTGCATGAGCTAAACATGCAAGCTGGGCTAATGAATCCTCGTAAATACAAAAATATACTTTTATTTCCCAAATTAGCTAAACATTAAATGGAAAAAAGTGAATATAAAGTGGAGTAAATAAAAGAACTAAGTCTGACCCTCAAAAGACCATAAACTGTCATTCTACTCTCCTGAACTAGATTAAGTAATCATCCCTTAAATCTCACAGTTTGATTAGTTATGCATTTAAATGGTCAAAGTCTTTTAGAGAATCCATTCTCTATATAATGCCATGAACCCATCTTGCGATGGGTGCACCTTCGAGTCAGCTCCAAATGTGTTCTATACCACAACACCGGTAATCAAAGAGCCATCTTCTTTGGCACCTCGTACTGTTGGGCCCCATACATTACACGTCATGAACACATACACAGACACGCCTTTTGGAATGGCATAGCAACCGAGCTGCACCCCGTCATGATCTCCAAAGGGATCATCAAACTAACATCACATGGTCACCAATTATTCAGCACTCTTCGAGGAATCAATTACTTGTCGCTAAGCCCTCCTGTCACTAAGCGGAAAAAGCTGAGATTAACAATTGACTACCACACCTATTTTTAAGATGGCTCAGCCACCTATGTCCTTTGTGCGCTCCCGTCGCACACCCCATCAGCAACTAGTATATAATGGTTCATAATGCTTGCAAGATAGCCCCCATAACATATTTTGATTATCACTATGGATACAATAACCGCAATCACTGGAATTGTGTAGCGTTCACCGAAGAAGAATGCATCCGTCTCTAAGATATGCGGTACTCGAACCGCCTCGTGAGTCCATGTAAGTGTTTCACGAACACCTTTGTCGAATAGTTGTAGACCCAGGCTGAGCTAGTGAACCATCTTGAAACAATTCAGCATGTGCCATTATTCAGTGTCTGCGACCCCCGCAAGTGTATCCAACACCCCCTCGTTGTCTAGGAAATATCCTGTGACTTCTATGCAAGTGCATCTCGCACCCGCCTCATAGAAGATTGTAGACTCCTATTTTGTCCCAGAACATATCCCGAGATGATCCACCGACGACATCTCATCCATTGCAAAGGCAATTCATAGCATCACCACTCGTGTGTAGATTCGACCTCCAGTACTGTAGAACCAGACCGTTTCCATTGTCACCATCTCGTGAAGTTGGGAATTCTCTAAAGTCATCGCATGTCCGTATTTGAAAAGTCTACATGATCATAGAATAACTAAAGTCTTGCTTTACCACACAAATCTGTCATTAACTAATATAACCAATCTCATAGTAAATTATCAAAAATTCCTCACTAAACCAAATGTGATCTTTACCCACTGAATCCTTACAAGTAATCCTATAACTGACAAACATACTATCAAAAAAAAAAAAACCCATAATGTCTAACAGCAAAATCCTTGTACTGTTTATACAATTAACCTCCATGAAAAAAATAATGCCTAATACCCCTTCTATCTGACTCATATAACCCGATAAATTAAACCTCCTGTCTAAAATAGAAATGCTATGTAAAGCTTAACCCTGATTACGAACATCCCTTGTAGGAAAAGAAAAAAAAAATTGAAACTTTCCCCATTACAAAACGTACACAGAGAAAAAAAAACATATAATCCAGCGCTTTTCCACATAAACGCAGTATGTATCGTTATGGAATTTGCTACCGCAACATATATCATCGACCAGAATTGACCCCTTACATACATCCCCATGGAATGTCATAATCGACATCTCTGAAAACAGTGTGAATCTCCGAGTAATCAACTCCGAAATGACAAATCAGCAACCGGACTCATCACAGCATTATCAGCAATAATCCACCTGAGAATACCTCATGTACTCAAATCGCACTTTAGATTTGTCTAGTCAGACTTGCAAGCTCAGAAATTGTTATTCTCCAAATAGCCCAAAAATTCTATACTGATACTATATAACCACATTCCACAAAATTATCCCTAGGACATCACCAAAGGTACCCAAAAATTGTCCTCGAAAACATAACTCATTCATGATACTGCCACAAGTATATAAAACCGTATAACCACCTCATCGGGATATAAACCACAGAAACCACAATTCACCTATTACATACCACCAAATATAACCACTGGTGAAATAAAATGCAATCTCTTCACAGAAACCCATGAAACCACAATAACCCGCTCTTGGCCCATAAAACTACAGATCACTGCCAAAAAAATATAATGACAAAAAAAAATCTACCGCCAAACATTTTATTTCACCAGTGGTTATATATTTGGTGGTATGTAATAGGTGAATTGTGGTTTTCTGTGGTTTATATCCCGATGAGGTGGTTATACGGTTTTATATACTTGTGCAGTATCAATGAATGAGTTTATGTTTTCAAGGACAATTATAGCCACAAAAAAACTCAGCCCCAAAAATCCACCATCCAAAAAAAACACAAAAATTCAGCCCCACTAAACCCATACACACAGGAACCACCACGGGCTAATCATAATATTTCTCGGCTTAACAGAAATTTGCCATATTTTCAACCCACATGAAATATTTACCTCTGAATCTTACGCCAAAACGCCGCAGTTTGCGCATAATGAGAAAAATAGTAGAAGAAACAAAAGAGAAAAAAAAACATTAAACACATTTCACCATCAATTTGCAAAAACAAGAAAAAAATGCAACTGCTCGACATTATATTAGTTATCACAACCAACTCTTTTCAATTTTGATATGTGTTAATTTTGACCAACCTGTTTTTTCCTCTAAGACTACATATCTGTTCCCAATCTTTTCCTCAATGACTCTAAAAGGACCCTCAAATTTCAGACCCAATTTGTAATTTAGTTCATTTCTCACGTTGATCTTGGGATCAGATGTTTTGCTAATACTTCTTTCTACCATTTCTTGAGTCATGGCCTCGAGATTGCGGCTGAGACAGGCATGTGTCTCTTTCACTGTAGATATTAATGATTCAATTGTATCCTCCCCATGATGAGGTATAGTTAACAGATCGAATGGGCCTCGTGCGGGGCAACCAAACAAAGCTTCAAATGAAGACATTTTAATGGAATCACTAACCATAGTGTTAATATTATGTCTAGCAATATCAATATATCTGTCCCAATTTTTATCATTACCACCTACAGACTTCCTGAGAGCTTCGAGCACTTCCCTGTTTGCTCGTTCACACAATCCATTAGCTTCAGGTCTGTATGGAATAATTGTTACTTTCTGTATCCCCATGACTTCCGCTAAACATTCTAAAGTTTTGTTTACAAATTCTCTGCCATTGTCGGTCAATAAAACCTGGGGTAAGCCATATCTGCAAATGATACCATTGAAAAATGCTATAGCTACTTCTTCAGCCGTTTTATGCTTAGGTGGAAAAATTTCTACTATCCTCGTAAGTTCATCTATTATTACTAACAAGTACTTATTAGTATATCTAGATTCACAAAAATTTCCTAGAATATCCATATGTATTCTCTGAAAAGGACTACTTGGTATCGGATATGACCCTAATTTGCATGAAGTTATCCTTGCAGGTTTGCATGCATTGCATAATGTACAGTTTTTCACAAAATTTTCCACATCTTTTCCCATGTTTTTCCAAATATATTTAGCACGCACCTCATTATACGTTTTTTCTATCCCCAAGTGCTGACTACGGAACCTGCAATGTACTATATCCAAAACCACCGGAATTAGGACTTTCAGAATTACGATGTGTCGTATTTCCTTTACTTTCACTAGTTCTCAATTTATATTTAATTTTCCTGACCAGTAGATTACCTTCTAACTCTAAACCAGAAAAAGGTAACTTATAACGTTTCCTGACTAATTCCCCTCTAAGAAACGCTTTTGCGTCTGCCAGAATTTCATCTTCATCCTGCCTTTGCTCTATGAGACCTGTATTCCATTGTATAGACTCGCTAGTGACTAGCGCAACTTGAAATCCTTCCATGTCATAAAAACTTCTACTAAGGGTGTCCGCTACTACATTTAATTTGCCTTCTATATATTTGAGCTTTGCATCGAAATCTCTGAAAGTTAGAAACCATCGAGCTCTTTTAGGCGACAAATCGGGCTTATTAAAAAGGTCCAATAATGGCTTGTGGTCTGTAAGGACTTCTACTTTATTCCCCATCAGTAGCATTTTAAAATGAACCAAACTTGATACTATTGTAAAGGCTTCTTTATCTATGGTAGCCATTGATCTCTCATTGCTGACCTTTGTCCTAAACTTCCTGCTATAAAAGGCTATGGGATTGAATTTCCCATCAAACTTTTGCATAAGGCAAGCACCTATACCCTCCTGACTGGCATCAGTCACTAATGTGAATGGTATGCTGAAATCTGGAAATTTCAGAACTGGGGGATTCATTAATGCGTCCTAAAGCTTTTGAAAACTCTCAGACTGGGGTTTCCACCATTGAAATTGAACGTCTTCCCGCAATATATCTGTTAGAGGAGCTGCTATGTTAGAAAACCCTTTCACAAACCTCCGAAAGAAACCGCCAATACCCAGGAATGACTTAATTTCTTTCTTTGATCTCAGGGTGCGAAAATTCGCTATTGCTTTGACTTTATCGTCATTTACACTAACCCCTTCCTTGGATATGACATGGCCTAAATATGTGATTTGCTTTTTCAAGAACGAACACTTAGCTAGCTTAACTTTCAACCCTGCTAATCTAAGCCTCCAAAGTACTTCCGTAAAGACTTACAGGTGTTGCATGATCGTGTCTGTTGCGACTAAAATATCATCCATATATACAAAAAATTTTTTACCCAATACCCCAGTGCAAAACTTTTCCCAACCTGGTAAAAGTCATCGGACTGCCTGATAAACAGAACGGCATTCGCATAAATTCATGTGTCCCTTGAGCACTGAAAAAGCCATATATTCCTTATTACTCTCACTAAGAGGGACCTGCGGAAAACCCTGCGCTAAATCAATTCAGCTATAAATATTATGTCCCCTGATTTCTACAAAAAGATCTGGTATACATGCGACTGGATAACGGTCAGGGATTGTTTTTTTTCATTTAAACGTCTAAAATCGACGCATACGTGGACAGAACCGTCCTCATTAGGCACTACTAACAGAGGAAAGTTATATGGAGACACACTAGGCCTAATGATTCCTTCTTCTTCCCATTTATTGACCTCTTTCTCCACCTGTTCTCTAATTTTGAAAGGTATGCGGTATGCAGGAATATAAATAGGTTTTGTGCAATCCCAGTTTATCACATTGTAAGGCTACTGTATCCCCAAATTCTGCCAAGAGCTCGCTTACTGCTTCAACATGCTCACTATAATCCGCATTAGCTAAATTTTCTCTAAATCTTCGCTTCCTTGGCATTTCTGCCTCTGAAAACTCAGATTTCCCCTCTACAATAGCTACTGAACCACAGTCACTACTCCAATCTTGGAGATCTAATACATATGTATTCCTATGGTATTTTCTAACTGTATCATTACAGTTCAATAATTCTAACCATGTAACACCAGTGTTTAATAAACTGTTCACTGATGCGGTGCTAATAATCCCACTTAGCTTCTCGCTTCCCTCGATTACGCTGGTTTTCTCACTTCCCTCAACTTGACTTTTACCATAGTCTTTGAACCTGGCATTAACACAACATCCTCTGATAAAACACCTTTATATTTGTGGTTAGTACCTCCCCTTTCCACGATCCCATAAACATCACCACCCGTGGTTCTCATTACATCCACCCCATTGTTAGTATCAGTAATAATATCAATATTAGTATCAGTATCACCACCCATAATGCCATTGTCACATTCACCAAAATTGTTACCGCCGTCGACTCCAATATCTTGCATAACATCACCGCAATTATTCCCCATATCATCATTGTGGGTTTTAATATTACCACTCCCCATAACCCCAGTATCATCACCATTAGCACCGCCAAACACATCCCCTTTTTCAATAATCTCCATATCCTCAGTTCTAATCACGTCCTCATAAGGAAGAAAAACACCAGGTATTCCAACCGTTATACCATTAACATCCGCATGGATCGAACAAAGTCTTGTGTCTCCTACATGCAGGATGACCCAGCAAAAGTCTGTTGCCCAACGCAACTCTTTTTATAACAAAAAATGGTTCTATTAACACTCTATCACCTAGAGTAAACTGTATTTGAACACAACCCAGGGTGTTTAATCTATGGGGTTTCACATCACACACCATCTCCGTTGAGGGTTTCAAAGGGTAATGGGAGAACATGGATTGATACAAATTGTGATCCATCAAGTTGATGCTTGTGCCAGTATCAGTAAATACTGGGATATCAACGTCCTCCACTGTTCCATAAACTATAGGCCTGGGCTCTGGGGCATCCCCCACGAGACCACAATGGCTCGTACTAATCATCTGTACCCTTTTTGTTGATCGGCCTTCCAAAAATATCGCCGATCCCTTTGCCCTCTTAAGTGACCTGAATGGGAAGTTCTCATATTATAACTCCCAGAACTTTTAGGTTTAGGCCTCGCATCTTTCCATATCTGAGAGGGAAAAGATTGCCATTAGTGATTCACACTCTTACACATTCCACAATATTTAACTCTACACATTTTCTTTGGGTGCCCTGGTTTATTACAATTGTAGCAACGCAACTGCTGTTGCCTTTGATCGATCGATCTTCTATAATATTCAACTTTTGCACACAAACAGGGAGAAGAAAATTCTGTGTCTCTTTGCACCCTATTTCTCAAGCCTGTCCTTTAAAAAAATTAAAAAAATGTACTATCTACAGTGGGACATTAGACATATATTTCTGAACCTTGGGCGTAAATTAATTCTTCGTCTGATGTAGGTTCAATCTTTTCATCAAAACTATCCACTATTGCATCCGGTACGTCGGGCAACAGCATCACAAAATGGATTAGTTTATGTAAATTGTCAAGTGAGACACTACCCTTTAACCCACTTTGAGGTTTTCAATTTTTCTTTCCATTCCCCCGCTGAGTAAAAAATTTTGAGCTATGTTCAATGAGGATAGTTGTGCCTTTTCGTAATTTTATATAGCCCTCTTAGATTTCTCACCATATCCATGTATTCCTTTGAGCCATAAGCTGCACTTAAAAATGCTTTGCAAATCAGCCCATGTCTGACATTTTGCATATTGAAAACTCCTGCAATGATAGGAAAGATCACCCTTATTGAAATCTAACAACGCTTTCGCCTCTCTGAATGCCTCTACATCATCTATTATCCCTTTGGCGCTTAATTAATAATTATTTACACCTTCAATAAAGGTTTGTACTGGCTGTGAAAGAACCCCGTCCACAACTCCACGAAATGGACTCACGCACGCACTAACATTCGTAATGTGGTGAAGCAGGGTCTGCATACCACTTGCGTCAGCCATTTTGCTCTCTTTACGAAACCTCTTATACCTTACGATCTTCCCCAACCTCAGCCTTTACATCATCTGTTATCCCCTTGGCGCTTAAATAATTATTTACACCTTCAATAAAGATTTGTACTGTCTTTGAAAGAACCCCGTCCACAACTCCACAAAATGGACTCACGCACGCACTAACATTTGTAATGCAGTAAAGGAGGGTCTGCGTACCACTTGCGTCAGCCATTTTGCTCTCTTTACGAAAGCTCTTGTACCTTACGATCTTCCCCAACCTCAATAACATTAATGTATTTATACACACACACAAATACCAATCCAGAAAAATTAATACCAAACTTCCCCCCAAAAAAGATATAAAACAAACATGCACCATGCCCAGTAAATCACCATATGAACAGCTGTTAATATTAAATACAAGGTCGTGCCGGGCACAAAAAACAGGGAGAAGACAAAAAAAAAAGATCAAGAGAATGACTGATTCGCTCAGCAAAACCATCCTCTCTCTCTCTCTCTCTCTCTCTCTCTCTCTCTCTCCTCTCTCTCTCTCACCAGGGCGTAACCCAGAACACCAAATATCCCCGCATATGTTACCAGAAAACCACCAATGTCCACCGAATCTTGAGGGAAATCAAAAACGAAAACACACTTTTGAGCAAATTAATCACCAATAAAAAGAGAAAAAAAAAGAAAGAAAGGAAAGGAAACATGAAATTTCACTCACGTCTTCATAGGAATGGAACCCGAACTTGTTTACCCATTGCAAGTACGCGTAACTTATTAACCACACCCGATAAACACTTTAATATGCTAAAAATCACACTTTAATTTCCCGAAACCTCAAAACATGCACTTCACGCTAGCTGGTAACTAGGAACACTGGCTCTGGCATACACAGAGAGACACACAGCCTCGAACCCTGAGACCCTTAATCCCTAACTCAGCAATAACACGAGATGCCTGTGACATAATTAAAACTCTTCTACCAAAAAATATGCCTAATCTAGCTATAGTCTCTTCGGAAGCATACCTACGGCCTATAAAAAGCTTTTACCACTGTCACCACTTCTTGCCGAGTCTTAACGACTATATGGCACTAGTCTAAACAAATTAAACAAACAGGCAACCCTCTTACTTATCGTTGCTGGTTATCCTTCAGCAAGAGCTAAACATGCAAGCTGGGCTAATGAATCCTCGTAGATACAAAAATATACTTTTATTTCCCAAATTAGCTAATCATTAAATGAAACAAAATGAATATAAAATGGAGTAAATAAAAGAACTAAGTCTGACCCTCAAAAGACCAATTAACTGTCATTCTACTCTCCTGAACTAGATTAAATAATCATCCCTTAAATCTCACAGTCTCTATATAATGCCATGAACCCATCTTGCGATGGGTGCACCCTCGAGTCAGCTCCAAATGTGTTCTATACCACAACACCGGTAATCAAAGAGTGTCATCTTCTTTGGCACCTTGTACTGTTGGGCCCCATACATTACACGTCACGAACACACATACAGACACGCCTTTTGGAATGGCATAGCAACCAAGCCGCAACCAGTCATGTGATCTTCAAAGGGGTCATCAAACTAACATCACATGGTCACCAATTCTGACTGTTTTTCATTTCAGTACTCTTCGAGGGATCAATCGCTTGTTGCTAAGCCCTCCTGTCACTAAGCGGAAAAAGCTGAGATCAACAATTGACCACCACACCTATTTTTAAGATATACTTAACTTTTACCGAAGGTAAAAAATAGTATATGAACAAAACCACTTGCAGATGATGAAGTTGACAGTTGTACGTTTTCTCCAAACTAACTGTGACCTGCCACAAAAGGAAGGGAAAGCTGGAGAGCACATTTATTGTGAATGTTATCAAATACACTTCAAAGAATTATAATTTCTGTTTATCGTTCGAGAACGACGGAAATGAAGTACTGCTAAATAGCTTTCGACAAAGGTTTCTGGTGGAAATGGACAAAATAAAACGTCTAAAAAAATGATAAGTAAATCAGATAAAGAAAATGGCTTTGTGATTTTTAACTCTCTAGAGAAAGATCACGCGAGGTGTGTATATTACGTAGGAGTGGGTGGTGAGGGGCGTGGCTCGCCGGCAAATTCCCGATGTGTATACTAATACTGCACCAGCCCCATTTTTTTTTTTTTTTGCAGTAAAAAAACTAGGTTAGCTAAAAAAGCAAGTACTTCGTAATTTGGATGTGGAAAAATAATGAGATTATTTTATATAAGCTTCTATGGTTAGCTTTTTAAGATATGGCATCCCAATTTTTTCTTGGAAGGTCTGGTACTCGGATATACAGCTGGAGTGGGGGTGGGGGGGACATATGGTCAGTGCCCTGAAAATTCACTATCTCTTTTGACTTCTGCAGTGTATTAAGTTTCCAGAATGTTGCAGCCAAGGAGAAAGGTATAGAACTAGCAACCAAGACGACTTGCTAAGAACCAGAAAGTTAACACCACCAGAAGCTATATTCTCTCTGGAGAAAAGTCGTACTATAGAATAAATAGAATTTAAAATAAATACAAAACTGTACAAAGGGTATAACAGGATATATAGAACTCAAAATAACACAAACACTAAAGACAGACAGAAAGACAAAAAAAGAATATTGGTGTAACATTTCATCGTATAAACATGACTGTGCTAATAATAATAATAGAAAGAATATATGCAGAGACTCAAGGCGATAATCAAGTCAAAACTCAACGCCGGAAATATGATAAAAGCCATAAACACATGGGCAGTGCCAGTAATCAGATACAGCGCAGGAATAATGGAATGGACTAAGGCAGAACTCCGCAGCATAGATCAGAAAACCAGGAAATATATGACAATACACAAAGCACTACACCCAAGAGCAAATACGGACAGACTATACATAACACGAAAGGAAGGAGGGAGAGGAATACTAAGTATAGAGGACTGCGTCAACATCGAGAACAGAGCACTGGGGCAATATCTGAAAACCAGTGAAGACGAGTGGCTAAAGAGTGCATGGGAAGAAGGACTAATAAAAGTAGAACGAAGACCCAGAAAATATACAGAGACAGGAGAATGACAGACAGAACAGAGGACTGGCACAACAAAAAAAACCAATGCACGGATAATACATGAAACAGACTAAAGAAACTAGCCAGCGATGAAAATCATGGCCAATGGCTACAGAGGGGAGAGCCTAAAGAAAGGAAACTGAAGGAATGATAACAGCGCACAAGATCAGGCCCTAAGAACAGATATGTTCAAAGAACGATAGACGGAAATAACATCTCTCCCATATGTAGTAAGTGCAATACGAAAAATGAAACCATAGACCACATAGCAAGCGAATGCCGCATTGCACAGAACCAGTACAAAAAGAGGCATGATTCAGTGGCAAAAGCCCTCCACTGGAGCCTGTGGAAGAAACATCAGCTACCTTGCAGTAATAATTAATGGTATTGAAGGAGTGATGAATGAAAAACGAGTCACGCAAAGATCCTCTGGGACTATGGTATCAGAACGGATAGGGTGATATATGCAAACACAGACCAGACGTGAC
>NC_061100.1:2745037-2759789 GCF_015104395.2 Macrobrachium nipponense | reverse complement strand
CCCCAACTAAAACGTTTCCTGAAACTGTTTAAGGAAACTGCCTTAGCATTATGCAAAGTGGAATATTCACCCACCCCTCTCACCCCACCACCACCTCACCTACAAACCCCATCTCATATCTCGTATTAGAAGTCTTAGCTAACTTTCTGCATTTCAACTTATTTTCAAAAGCAGATTTAAATCACCTGATCTCACTTATATTCCAATTCAACAGATTTAAAACAGACTAGCAACCAAGTGGACATTGCACTACTTCTGAAGTATATGCGTATTCAATAAAAACGATATGGAAGCCAAGCAGATACAATAACAATAACTAATATAAAAAAAATAAGAAATGAGGAAATTAAAGTAATAAAAAAAAATTACACAGGCATATCACTCCCCTCTGAACTTCTTTGTTTTCTGTGCCACTCACCATAGCCATATCACCTTGTCAACATAGAGAAGAAAATATTGCATAATTACCCACTTAAAACCTACAGTACGTTCGCTGTAACGCTGGTTGTTCGATAAAGGGAGCTATGCAACATCGAGTCTGGTAAAACACCTGGTTAGGTGACCACGAAGAAAAAAAAAGTAAGATATGAAAAAATACCTTGTCAGTACATACGCAGGCCTGCAAGCAAGGTGGTTATTCTAATCTTTTCTCTAATCACGTTCCCCCCCATCCAACCCCCCTCGCTTTAATACACCCTGCTTTTTTCATTTAAAGGTGAATCACTAGCATTGAATGCCAGACGTAACTAGCACAACTACTGAGGTCACGAACACAAATACACACAAAATATATGTATATATGAATATATATATACACATTTAATAAAACCAACACAATACACACACACACACACACACACACACACACACACACATATATATATATATATATATATATATATATATATATATATATATATATATATATGTACTTACCTACACTGACGTAATACCAGAGATAAATATAAACCAATTACTTTTAGATTCTTGTATCTGCATAATAATCGACCCCGAACGTATGCTTAGCCATGCCACCTTCCTCCGGTATCTTCATTTATTGTTGGGTGTAATTATCTCTGTCATTACAGAGGATGCAGACGTCATTAGCCCTGGTTGCGAGATTGCTTTGGAGTTTAAGAAAAAATGGACAGCCAAACGCAGGAATATTTTGCCTTTGATAGAGAATAACGAAATGCCGAGACGCTGCGTGAGCGATGTTGCTTAAGGGACTTGAGATGTATTTTGACAATGGTCACCGTAAAAGACATATTTCAGTACATACACATATATACACATAATATATTATATATACTCATATATATATATATTATATAAAGTACTCATTTACTCACATCTGGACCGAAACCAGATATTACAATCCCGATGTGAATGAGAAATTTATTTCTGTTACACACATGACTGTATGTTGATTACCCCACACAAACGCATTATATGTACAATTATGTATATTTAACATTTAATATATATATACATATATATGTATATATATTATATATATTTATTTATGTATGTATATATAAATAAAGGTTTTGTTTGCCACGAAGGAAAAAATGAAAAAGCGAGATAACCAAGTACTTTCGGTCCTGTTCGGACCCTTTACTGAGGCAAACTGATTTTACAGATAACAACATAGTCAAAAGAAAGCTTAATATACAAACTGACACTACAAGATTAGCAAGCAATAAGGGCGATTTTCACTCTACAGAAAGGAGGGGCCGCCTGAGGGTAAGCCACACCTTGAAGGATACACGCAGTAAACAAGTGATTCTCCCAGAAAAACAGTACATTTTGAAAAAACAAGGGAGCATATACAATTTAATATCATGAATTTTTACACAAATTTCCCCCCCCCCCCCATTATTATTAATGAAAAGACGAAAGAAAATATAAATATATATATATATATATATTATATATATAACTATATATATATATATATATATATATATATATATATATCGAGCAAGAGAATGAGGGAGAGATATATATATATATGTTATATATATATATATATATATATATATATATATATATATATATATATACCTGAAGAGGGAGACAGCATCCCTCTGAAATATGATATTTTTCTCTCTATATTTTGGCGTTTTTATGGGCTCCTTTTATTAGATGGAATTCTGTTATAACAGTACATATTTACCAGTCATTTTCGGCCCATTATGGAATTCAACCGTCTTTCCACGATTCTTCACTTACTTCCAGAAGTCAAGCCAGTTTTTCGCAAGTTTGAGAAAAAACTGATTAGATTACACCGGCTGAATAATCAAAAACACTTTTTAGAAGATATATATATATATATATATATATATATATATATATATATATATATATATATATATATATATATATACATTTTTTTTTCTCTCTCTCTCTCTCTCTTTATATATATATATATTATATATATATATATATATATATATATATATATATATATATATATATATATATATATATATATATATATATATATATATATATATATATATATATATATATATATATATATATATATGAGAGAGGAGGATGAATAACAGAAAAAAAAGCTACTGATTATCCCCACGAATTTGACAGTAATTCCCAATCACCTGAAGTAAAATTTCATAACGACGAAAACGTATCACATATAACAGAATAAATAACATGACCTACATAAGACATAACCTCACTGACTGAACCAAATTCGAGACATTTTTGAAAACAAAATACGAATCGCCAATAAATATAATTTTGAATTCATAACTACACTCGAATATCTCATCACACGTGTCATCATGGAGCAGTTTCAATTAAAGAATCGCGATTTATTACCACAATGAATGGAATTCTTATGAATAAGTCTGACTTGCCGAGACATAATTTAAAGACGGACTGATCCTTACTAGCGGTCGTAAGGGACAATTACGGCCATTAACACCCGAGACATGTTATTAGCTAATGTTGGTGTGTCACAGGAAATACAAAGTAAATTCTCTATCTTTTCAATGTTGTGGTGAATTTGGCAGCGCAATGAACCCAGGAGACGCTCGACTCCGACTCAGGCTCGAGCTTGGCGGGGGAAAGGAAAAATGGATTAATTTAATTTTCTTTTCTGACATTTAAAAGATTCAGGTAGAAATCGCATCCAAAGGTTTCATACAGGCGAGGAGTCAAGCCTTCTTTCTCTTCACTCCTGAACAAGCTGTTGTTTTTATGAAAATTACCGTGTACTTTTTTACATCCCATTTTCTTTGTGGTTATCGTATAACTGTAACTTCAAATGTTGTGGAAAATTTGCCTCTTTGTAGGCAGATGAGCAAAATAACCTGTAATCGAGAAGCTTTAATGCGAGATCCCTCATAATTCTACTGAAATTACTTGCAGTTCGTTTTGATTTACTTAAATAATCAGTAACAGCTTTATTTTAAGCATATCAATAAATAGTAAAATAGTCAGCAACCTTGCGTTTTCTTATGTAGAGTATTTAACACCTGAATTTTATTATCATTTAGTCATAACTTGCAAGTTTCCCGGCCATATACTGTCATTCTTAATAGGCAAGGATAATCCCCCCTCTTTGCTGGTAATGATGACTGAAAACTATATAAACCACCTGCCTTTGCCAGTTATAAAAATTCTTACTTCATAACAAAACAGAGAAAGATCAATATTTTTGACTTGGGTGTTATTTACACAACACATAGAAACAATAATCTTCTCCTATAGTCGATTAACATCACCCGTGCATTTGATGTCTAAGCCAATCCCTTACGACGCCTCAGATTGGCTGTTGATAAGCCAATCACAAGGTTGGAAACTCTCAGTCTCTTGAGACTTCACATATGCAGGCTGTATATTCCACCTCTCCTGAAGGATACTTTTGAAAGACGTATCTCTAAAGAGAAGTGGGACATACATCCTGCCTATGTGAACTCTCGAGAGAGACAGAGTTTCCAACCCTGTGATTGGCATATCAACAGCCAATCAGAGGCGTCGTAAGGGACTGGCCTAGACATCAAATGCACGGTTGATGTGAATCTACTATAGTACCAAAGATGCAACAACTGGTTGCAAATTGATTCACCTTAAAAGCTGTAACGAAGCATCATGCATACGGATCAATACTAACACGTGTTATTTAATTCCACCGGGTGGAAAAACTGCAGGGTACTCTCGCTTTCCAATAATACTCACCAGCGTATATGATCTTCAGCCTCGGTTCAGTACTAAATTATTGCAATCCTTTAAAAAAAAAGATGCTGAAAGTAATAGATAATATGCACTTTTCCGAAGGACAGTCTACATAAAAAGGAACTATTTCAAGGGACAAAATATTCTGAAAGGAATTATTATAGTGACTTATTCTTCAAAAGTTACCGTTTTAAGGAAAATCGTACTGAAGTAGTTTTTATAGAAAGGGAGGGAAAATTCAGTCCGCAAGTTTTAAAGAGCTAAAATGAAAATCAATGGAAGGCATTGGGACACAGGTCAGGGAAGCCACCAGCCATAAGTAGCGGCAAGGACGCCCTTAATTACCTCAGAGAGGCATATTTACAGGTGGGGCTCTTGAGTGTCCCCAAACAGCTCTTCAGTTATCTAATTAGGTACATACAGAAATCATTCATTCATGAAACTAATCTATATGTCAGATGTTTAATGAAGACGAGTTAATATATTACAAAACTTTACATAGAGCGGTAGTGTCAAAATTACTTCACGTTCAAGATAAGACCTTGGAAAAAAACCCTCTTTTTGATGGATTCGAAATGAGACGAGATCCCCATTGGAGCAATAAAAATCCTCCTTAAGCGCCTCTATTTGCATACCTTTTATTCACGTTAATGGAGAGGTTTTCCATTCCTTTGCTCTTATGACTTTACGATCTCAAATGCTTCCGATCTTTTTAATGTCAAAACACGCACCTATTAAAGGTAAACACTTGTGCACACGACAGACGCTGTTCTCACGAGGATTTTCGTGTAGTGTTTGCAGTGTCCAGATGCCCTGTAAGGGGAATATTGACACAATATGACTGGAGTGCGGGTTAAAACATTTACCCACTTACGTTGGTTTTCTTATTATATACTACCACTACTAATGACCAAATTGCTACAAGAGCATCTATGACCTTACTATAAATAAGCCATTAGTTGCAACTCATTCCCAAAATTATTTCGAACACGACAATCAAAATGTGAAACTTGCTTCAATCTCTTTGATCGTTGTTACTGTTGGAATGTAAAATTTAGGCCAAATGGCCAAGCACTGGGACCTATGAGGTCATTCAGCGCTGAAAGGGAAATGAAGAGTAAAAGGTTTGAAAAGTGTAACAGGCGGAAAACCTCGCAGTTGCACAATGAATCAATTGTCAGAGAGGGTGGAAAGTAAGATGGAAGGAAGAAAATATGAACGGAGGTACAATAAAAGGAGGGAAAGGGTTTGCAGCTAAGGGTCGAAGGGACGTTGCAAAGCACCACAATTAACGCCTACATTGTACCACGAGTGGTGCACTGACGGCAATACCCTCCTGCAGGGGGTGTGTACGTTTATATATATTATATATATATATATATATATATATATATATATATATATATATATATATATATATATATATATATATATATATATATATATATATATATATAATTGTAATAGCCACAATACCCTCTTAACTTCTCGATTTCTTTGCTCTTTTGGATACGCTTGTAACTACAAAGCCTCGAGATCCAACTACATAGAAATATTTCTGTTTTACATGTATGTTACATTTCACGTCGCATGGTACGTTATTTAATAACTACACCATCATTTTGCAAAGGACTAACAAAAAAGAAATAACATTTATAATCATCATCATCATACTGTTTAATTTTTAGAGGTACTCTAATAGATACTATTTAGATTTATCAGTCTGGTCTCTTTAAGATTTGTTTTTTAATTTTCTTCTATCCATGATTCTATGTCACAATTATCTGATTAATTGACCTCAATTTCTTTGCAAATGTTCCACAGATTTCACAGCCTTTTAATTCTTGGAGCAACTTTTAGGCAATAGGCCACAGGGCCAAATGTTAGTAATATTATTTATAGATGACACAAATCCTTTGGTGAGAAAATATTTACATGATTAAAGTTTTTCTTGATACCTTTGTAATCGGTAGTTTATTCAGTCAACAGTTTGCGTTATTTGGCATCATCTCTTTCCAAAGGACAATGAGGGAAAGATCTGGGGCAAATCTGAATACTTTAATGAAGTTAAAAGTAACGGAATGGCATATTTCTGCTGTAGCTGAAGTAGATATATCCCAGTCTAAGGCTTACACTGGTAAAATTAAAATGATTCCATTTAAGGCAATAGAAAACACGTTATTCGAATTTAATTTGGCTAAATATCATTTCCACCATTGTTAAAATTTTGAAGATACAGAAATGGTTTTGTTTACCATAAACTTGCAAAAAAAAAACTATTTTTGATAACTATCTACCTTACGAATGTATTTATAATGTGTGTTTGACAGATAAATTTATAGCGCATCAGTGCTATAGTTTAAAAAGAGGCATTCAGTCCTAATGCATTTGGTGAGAGGTAATTACACCCCTGGCAATTAAACTCCACTGATTTCAAATCTACATATGCCTCATTAGGGCATTTGTATCGGGAAAGTGGTTGTACTTTAATTGAAGAACTAACTCGAGAGCCTGAAGTGAAATCTGTTAACTGATTTGAGTTCTTGCGGAAAATGAACACAAATTCTACATCACGTGACCTGCTGAGATTGTAATCTTAAGAGTGAAACAAGTGTCTCCCTCTTAATGTTGTTTTTATGACCCAAATGCTTTTATTGGGGAGTAATACCTCAAGCAATGATACTCGACTGATTTTGAATTCAGCACTGACTTCCCTAATTCTAATCAATCAGGGAAACAGGATATTGAATAGTTGTAATAACTCATAAACTGAATCATTCTGGAAACTAAGATACTGAGTCTGAAATTTCATTTTTGCAAGCTAAGCTGTACCAGCAAATCAGAACCTACATCTTTCTTTATTTTCTTTTGAAAAATATATCAGTGTCTTCTACTCTAAACGTATCTTAAACTTCAGGAATATAAATCTAAATTCTTCCAACACAGGAGCTGTAAAGCATCTAATCAGGAGGGACGCCAGAAAGTTAATAATGTCAGAATGATGTTTGATCAAAGCTTATTGCGTATTGATCTATCTCATATATTGATAATGGGATTTAAAGTCGCCCGACCTTCCTGCAAAGGTGAGCTGGACAAACGTTTTCAAGCGGCTTCTTGCATCAGGGCAGATTGATATATTAATCCTCTGGTCGGATCAATTCTTTTGACTCGTTTTTCAATGAAGGATAAAGTTTAGCACAAAGGCTCCGGAATAGATGTCTTTGTAGTTGAATATGCAATAAGAATTTTAAATACCTTTACTGTACGAGAGCGTTTGGTATTTATCATAAAGTGCTTAGTGCAGTATGTTTTTCATTTACATATGATAAAAAGGATAAATAAAAGTCATAAAGAGAAATAGGCCAGTCGTAAAGAAGGAATTTCATCTTTAATAGTCTTTTGTATGTATATAGACAAATCTTGTAATATTCACTTGATATTCGCAGTTTGCTTACTCTCTCTCTCTCTCTCTCTCTCTTCTCTCTCTCTCTGACAGTCAGGGCGGGCTGCTCGCGTGCTCAGTATTGACTGACGTTAAACTAACGAGAACATTTATAACAAAACAAAGTTAATATAAAGATTGCACCATTAAAATCTTCCATGAGACCACTGAAAGTTCTTCCTAACAACCTCTTAATGACCAACATCCGTGAGGTGAGGAAGCAAGAACTTGCTGATCCAGGTCAAAAGGTCAGTAAAGTTACGGTCAAAGTGATGTCAAGTCACGCAACTTTTTCCAAATCCTTCATTGCCAAACGATAAACAATTATTGTGGGGCTTAATCAGTTGAACCAAACTTCATTTAAAGAGGGAATCTACTGAACGGACCAAAAGGCACATAACGGCTAATATGAACTTCAGCGTCAGCGTCACAAATTCATAATGATTGTCATATTCTTTTTTAATAAGTAGCACATTCATACCTCGTGTTATTCCAATTTTTCTCTAGTGAATGTTTTCACATTCACATTCACAATTACGTCAAAGTCGCACATCACGACATATTTAGAGAGAATGTTTTTCACGAAAAAAAAAACTCCATTCCTTTGCTCACAAATAACTTCTAAAGCTTGAAAAGCCTATGATAAACTTCCTCTTACTTAAGATCCAACTTCCCTGGCCGCATTTACTCGCGTAATTCTTCGCTAACTTCATTTTCTCTCTCGCAGAAACTTTTCAAGACGACACATTTTCTTCATAATAATTAGCCGCTGTAACTCTGGGTATAAACAACTGGGAAATATAGCAAGCTGTTTCGTAAGCACGTTATTCCACACGCACACACACACACAAATCATCCAAATTCCAATTCTTAATAAATAAAAGTTAAGTTTCATTTTCTTGAGAAATACGACTCAGTAACTGTTACGGCTTGTCTTCGTTCCAGTGATTTAGAAATCAATAACTTTACCACGAATAAGGAAAAGAAATTTCGCAGGTAAATGCCTGTCTTAGATTCCATTCTGAAGTTTTTATTGAGAGCTGATTTTTAATGCGACTTAGAAATAAATAACTAAAGTTCCTCATAAATTCGTCATCAACATATTCAAAAAATCTATTTTGGTTATGGAAGGCAGTAATAGTACTTTCAAAAGTAACATGGCATATGATAATGTATGCATTTTCATGAATATAAAATTAGTTTCAAAAAGCATATTCTTATTAACTATATTTTATTCAGTGAGTCGATCTGGTGAACACAGATGTTTTACAAATAGAAACTTACAATTTTCATTGTATGGAAATCGACCATCTTGTTTTTTCTTTTTTTTTTTTTCGTTCAAACGTCTTTTCAGATGCACACAATGCCAAGTGGTTTTATTAGTATAACTACCATTCCATAGCACATTAATTACGAATAATAAACATTTGTAGGGTATTTCCAGAGAGAGAGAGAGAGAGAGAGTTTAAGAGTTATTCATCATTTCCTATGCCTATATTCGCTATGTTTTGATTGTCAGAGAACGACCCATTCTTGGAGTTTAAACATGTTGAATGAGCAAGACATTAACTTCATTCAGTATTTTCTTATGGTGATTAAAATCATTTGAATGCTCAATTTTTCGTTTCTTATATTGTCTCCCTTGTGCCTTCAACCTCTTTATAAATAAAGTTCATCTAGTCTCTAATTTTGATATATTTTTTCTATAGTAATAGTTCATTTTAGAATTTTTATGTTTCGCCCTTCTTGCACCACCTTCTCTCATCACTATAAAAAATGCATTATTTCTCAAGGAATCTTCTCGACGCCCTCGTCATTACGTAACGTTAAACAAACAACACCCCCCCCCCCTCCCACCACCCCCGTTGTTGTTCTTCATGAGAGGAAGACTGTCTCTTCAGGAGTCCTCGTCTACCGGCAAGTGGCTACTCTTCCACGCCTCTCTTCATTTTCTCGAAAAAAAAAACTTCCTCATAGAGACAACGAACAAGTTTCGGGAGGAATGAATAATCCATATGGAGTCTTTTCGTTGTCCGAACACAGCTACCGCCTGCTCTTCTTCATACCTTTCGTTCTTCTGTAAATATTTAACGAGCGCACAAAAGCAGTTCATTATGAAATGTTTCCACAGCAGTTTTATCTTACTTGAAAAAGAGCTACCAAAAAGCTCTGTTTTCTGTCTGAAAAGACAAAGTAATTCGAGGTAACTGCAATAAGTTTTACTGAAGATCTAGTTCCTCTTAGCATCGAGATTATCTCTCAATCCCTATTTCTGACATGTCTTATGATCTCGATCATCACGTCTTTCGCTCAAAATATCTTGGAAACTCCACACATCACTGGATGAGGACAATATAGCTTTAAGGATGTACGTATACTTCTAACAACATACCAAAATTTAATTCACAAGAAATGATCTTATTTTATCCACATCTTTAAGGGATGTGATCGTCAGATCATCTCGAATAACTACGGAGCTTGTGAGGCCTTTGACAGACCTCATGATAACCTGACAGAGTGGCTGAAGCAGTGATATCGGATTCGGTGCCAAAATTCGACTGCATTATATTTCCAGCTTCCTTTCTGGTGAACAGAGGGAGGAGGAGCGCAGAGCCTTTCACCGAGAAACCTTGGAAAGGCAGCTCTTCCTCTCAACGCACTTTTTTTTACATCGGGGAAGTAGTATTGGTGGAACTACTTATTAAACAGCAAAGTCGCCACTCATGCCTTGAAGTTCTGTTACCAAAATACATCTAGTCATTATATACTGCTAATTATATACCTATTTAGGGATCCCTTGCTTACGGTCCGTGACTTTATTTCTTGCTTCCATTTTCGCTTTTATGTCTAAAGCCTTTGGTCACAACACGTTGCCATCATCGGGTATTCTTTCGGGTTTGGTTTATATCTAGTCCCTTTCTATTCTCAATGACAATTTTGCAATGTCTGGCACAATAGTAAAGACATTTCGAGCTTTGTCCCTTTAATTAACACTTCTCGCCACACAGGGTGATTCTAAGAGATGATAGACATACACACATAATACACATATAAATTTCAGTCTAAATGTTATCGTTGGTGAGTACGATTTCCAAACAGACTTGGCGAAGCCAACCGCATTGTAGAAGGCTTCATTAATGCCTCAGTTTGAAAGTTCATTAAACTTAGGTTCCAGTGTTGGGACCAGACGAAAACTCGGCAGCATTTGCATCTAAATTACCACACGAATGCGATACGCAAGTAAGCAAGAGAGATCGTGCACGAATTGCTAAAATGTAAGGCTAGCTAATAGTTGAAAGTTTTTAAATGACCAAGGCCGTGAATTCATGTAATATATGTTTTTCTCATCTTTTTTATTTCTTGTAATGCATGCTTCAATGCTGAAAACATACCCAGTGCTGATTATTCTTTTATCTTTAACATACTATAACATACTCAAATCAGACAACAAACACTTGCTTCTTTATTTATTTTCCTTGAGAAGAAATGCTGTATGAAGTGGCATTGCTATATAACTAACGTAATGCATTTGGTAACTGGTTGATATAGCTTGCTTTCGCTGTCAAAAGTATTGACTGAGCAAATCGTCTTTATGTCGAGTCTATAACCCTTCGTGTGCATCAGATCTCAGTCATTTGTATTTTCCACTACGATTCTCCTAATTTTTACTTTCGCTCTGCTTCAAACATTTTTGCATTTTACGCCCTTCAAAATGCCCGAATTTATCCATTTCAAAAATTCTTTTAAGAAAGATTTTTCACTTTCACCGTCATTTCACTTGTCGTCATAAATTAGGTTACATATCACTCAAGTATGTCCGAGTTTTAAAATCTAACAAAAACGAGTTTTTATTCCTTTCTGATATTCGTCTTTTTGCCTCACGCGTATCATTATTAAGATGATAATGGCATAAAAGTCATCTTCTTCTTCGTTCTTCTTCTTCTTCTATTTCTTTCTTCTTCTTCTTCTTCTTCTTCTTCTTCTTCTTCGTTCTTCTTCTACTTATCCCTTGTTTTCCTTCTTTCTTCTTCTTCTTTTCTTCTTCTTATTATTATTATTATTATTTTTTATTATTATTATTACTGAACATGAAGGCCACACTATTTAAAGACCTCACCTCAAATCCTTAAGAAAACGAAATGGAACGAGACTCCTGACCATAAGGGCAGTAGCTCTCGAAAGGCTTCAAGATATCCAGTGTATTTATATACCAAGATTTAACGGAAGAAAAAGGGTCTGGACTCTCAGTAGCAGACTGCTTCCCGCTAACACGTGGAATGGAAAACCAGACAAGTATCTGGAAATGAATAAAGTCGAAGCCCGCGGAATAAACAATGTAAGCAGCAAAGTATACGTTAAATTGAGTCTAGAAAGCTGAATAGCACAATGTCGCATTAGGAGGATCCAGGGACATCCAATCAAAGAGGATGAGAATCCCATTAGTGCAATATTATTGTTTTTTGAAATCTCTTTCATCATATAAATTTATTCTGGAATTTCGTTCCAGAATAAATTTTGACTTATATTCTTTGAAGCCAAATAAATGACCGACCTCTCATCCACCTCGTTCAGGAAGGACTTTGAAAGCGGAAGTTGGCGTAACCAGAGTGGGGTTTCCTACAGAATGGCCTAATTTGATCTTCTTAACTATCATAATTATGTAATACGTAACCCCCTTCCTTCCCGCATTTCTAGTTTATCTGGCTACCATTTTTTTTATAAATTTAATCTTTTAGTTTCTTGTAAAAAAAAAAAAAAAAAAATTGAGATGGCAATTTTTTCGTCCGTCCGCACTTTATCTGTCCGCCCTCAGATCTTAAAATTTTAAGTTCTGTCGACCACTGGGTTTTACCCATTTTATGGTTCTATCCACAAGGTTTTTATGCATGGTTTAGTTCTGCTTATCCTTCAGGTTCTATCCATTGCAGTGCATTTTTGTTATACCCAATCTCTAAGTCCTTGTGGTCAAGTTTTACTTACGTTTCGAGTTGTATTTCTTATGGATTCTAACTGCAATAAGCTTCTACCTCTTTTTTAAGTTCTTTCTATTTAGTTCTACGTAATTTGGGGGCTGTATCCACTATTTTTTACGTGTAATTAGTTTTTATCCACTATATGTTCCACTTGAAATTAGGTTCTACGCACTTATAAGGTTCTGTCCACGAAGGGGTCCACCTACAGTAAGGTAATACTTGCTTTTGGAATTATACTACGTTTTTAGCTATAAATAAATGTTAATTATGTCTGACGCTCTACACACTTTGGGTTCTGCCTGCATCTAGGTCCTATTTTTGACGTTTTCCCAATAAAGGCTCTTCCTGAAACTGCACCTGCAAGTAAGATATACTTAATTTTAGGAAAATCACTAAGATTTCTACCATTTAGCTTCTCACTGATGAGGGACATCTCATTAAAGGTTCAACCAGCCACAGAGTTCGGCTTCTGAGGTTCTGACCACTGAGATTTCTATCAGCATTCAAGTTCTGTCCCCTTTTGAGTTTGACCAATGTGGGTTTTACCTAAAATAAGATTATACAGTGCTTATTTTTTAGGCATTTGTCTATCATGGATTATACCTGCTTCTAGGTTTTGCCTACCTATGCCGCATGCATCTTAGGCCTAGTCCACAGTCGAGCTTTCCTCGACGAACTGTGTTCGATGTAACGCCAGAACCGGGGAAAGTCAGAACTTTTCCCGCTGTAGCTGCACTTCTGATGTCACATCGACCATGGTTCGTCGAGCAAAACTCGCCCGTGTGGATTAGGCCTAGGTTAGGTTCCAACAGCAATTATATCCTGCTTGATAAGTGCCCCGGCGTTGAAGATTGTACCGATGATAGTAATGCTTTCAAGCTAACAGGAAAGCAAGAATTCCTTCCTCTTGGTGAGGAATTTAAAAAGAATATATTGTCTGCTTTCTTGAAATATTCAGCTGAAAACCATCATGGCCAGAGTCAGCAGACTATAAACCCAAGACGGCTCCAAAGGGAAATCATCACTTCTACATTTAAACGTTATCAGATCCCTATTGTCAGAGTCCTTATAATCAGTTTAATTTTGACATACTTAGTATGTATGTGAACAAACAGATCGCGTTGCTTATGAGGTGTGACTGGGAATCGCTGTCCATCTACCCCGAATAAGAGTGGACTACAGTAAATTAATTTTGCGGGAGTTTCAAGTGGTAGGTTTCATTGACTTCATTGTAAGTAACAACATTAGTCCACACGTGCTGGTATTTTGTTTTGGATTGCTTTGTTATTATAACACTGTATATCATAGGCAAGTTTTCTCGCCAGTGTTACAGCAGGCCAAATAGTGTTTAATTGCTATATATATATTATTGATGAAAGCTTCTAATATACTATGAGATGCTGCTGTCTTTGCTAACTGGTGATGTGGAAATTGTGTTTTTCGGGCTTCACTTTTGATTGCATTTTCACCTGACAGATTTCGCCTTAATTAGAAGCAAAAACCATCGGATTTAGATGTAGACTCAGTCAACAAGTAATGAATGTTGGCCACCAATTAGAATAATTACGAAGCTGATTCTGATCTTTGTAAGTGTCCAAGAAATTTAAAAAGATATTGTGACTAAAATGCAACAGTGGTATAGAATAACTTAGCAAGAATTATAAATTCATATTTTACTCGTTTGTTATAACAGTTATTGATAGAAGTACTGCCTATGACAAGATTGATTTATTTATACAGTATTTTGTTTCAAACTGATCATTATTCACGATTCGCGTAATATGAATAATTATTTTTTCAACGAAAATCAGCATCATGCAGTTGCTAAACATCACTAATTACGATTGTCCTAAAAATCACGTCGATGGACGATTATTAGCCTGTATATAAAAGTCCTGGAAATTAAATCGAAAAGTATCAGAGGTCAAGTAAGTTCTGTCTAAAATTGCAGACTTTTGAGTCAGTGAAGATGAATATACATATACATAAAGCAGGGATTCAGTGAAGATGTGATGTATCTTTCTATGATAAAAGTTAGGCAGTCGTAGGCATAACATTGTTTGCGTGACATGAGAAGACTTTGTAAATGCAACGCGGTCTGAGTTCTGTTTACAGATGAACGAGCATATTG
>NC_061100.1:2722537-2740037 GCF_015104395.2 Macrobrachium nipponense | reverse complement strand
CTGAATTGGTTCCTATGTATTTTACGACGTTGAATTTTCGCATGCTTTGGAAAAAAATAAAATAACCTATAACCATATAAAACTTGTTCGAGTCTTGTTTTCTCTTTCGAAGAATAAATTCATCAATTTTTCTTCGTGATGTCCTGGTGTTTTCGATATATATATATATATATATATATATATATATATATATAATATATATATATATATATATATATATATATATATATGTGTGTGTGTGTGTGTGTGTGTGTGTGTGTGTGTGTGTATGTATGTATATCATTTTTTTTGTCATTTATCAAAGTATTCATTCACTGAATGGTGTATACAGCGCCTGATTATCATAGTTGTTAGATATTTGAATGTATTTTTCCAATTAGCTGTAGAAAGACTTATGCCCTTGCGCTAACATTTCTCCAACTATCGTAATACTTTCTCCTTTGCTATTTTATCCCATTTCTAGACTCCATCTCATCTTTGATATTCCTTCACAACTTTTGAAGTGAATGACTTACATACACGTGATGACTATACAACAGTTCATATTGCGAGATTTTTTTTTTTTCATAACTTGTCATGGGACATGAGAAGCTGGTTCCTCAGGGAGTGCCTTAGTGAGGTCAATGAACGTCTCTCCAAAGCTATCGGAGGGGATGTTTTAGGTTTTTGACTTGGAGGCTGATTTTCCTCAGGAGATATAGATAATTGCCTGTTCTTAACAGTTTTTATAATTTAGTGTAAACCGTTTCAAGGATGAAGTCATAATGGTACCTGTGAAAAACGTTGGACGGAGTGAAAGTCCTCAGAAAATTTTTCATCAATATTTAACTAAATTAAAAATTTCCTGCGTCTCGTACCATAAACGCCATGAGTGACTTCTGTCTACTTTCTACATGCAGTTATTCAATCATGGTTACGTTGAGTTCATGAGAAGAGGTGATCCGCCCATCGGACAACCTTGTAGTACCCGTCAGGTCACCGCTTCCACATTTCATCTGTGGAAATGAGCAAGTCCTTTCTTACTGCCTCTGTTGGCTGGGAAGACTCCAGACTCCATTGGGACAAATCAGTCTCTTTATCCCCTTCGACACCTTCAGCCACGCGGCGTAGCCTATTGAACGAATTTATTTCTGACCATAAATGAATCTTGGTGAAAGTAGATATGTTTCCACTCATACTCATGCCAAACAAAACAAAGTTTTGGCATGTAAAAAAAAAAAGGGAAAAAATTTTTTCAATGAACGTGATTACATTGAGAAAATTAAGGGAGAACAATAACATGTAGTACCTTGCTCTTGCCAGCCATGAACTCCCTCTCCCAGTCAGTTTATCCCCAGAAAGTTATTTTCAAGTGACCTCACTTCATATTCTCACAGCTTGTGTTGAATGGCTTAACAAGCAAAGGGTCGGAACAGGGAGGGTATAACGACGGAGGAGAGGTTACAGCATATAGAGAGAAAATGACCGTGGGCACTGACAGAGTGCCAGATTTGGCCAGTGGAGTTTTTTTGTTTTTATTTATTTTTTTTAGATAAGTTCGAGATAACCACAAATGTTACTTTTTCAATTAATTCTTTATATATGACTTTCCAGATGCACCTGAACAAAAAGTTTACATTGAATGCCATCAACCTATTGACTGACAGTAAGCTAATAGGGGCTGGTGTTACGGCCTCTGAGAGAAAGGTCCCCTTCAGGTTCGATATGAAATTAAAAAGAAAAATCGACACCAACAGTTGAAACTGTGGATACGAATATAGAATGAAACACTAACACAACAAAGGTTTATTTACAAGCTTACTAACAAAGATAAATGCAGAATGGTATCTCCTATTTACATAAAAAGATAAAATCTTACAATGCGTAAACTAGGGGAACAGTGAGGTAATTCAAATACTTGCTGGCCAGTCTTGCGACTCAAAGCGATGGCTTCACAAAAGGAGAACTGCGATTGCCGACGTCTTCTTGACTCCGTATTGCAGAAAATAGTGTCTACTCTTGATACTTGAAGGGCAGGAACTCCCCAAAACCTCTAGCAGAACGTTTCATCTCTGAAGACTCGCTCAACGTCGAAATAACTCTGTCATCCACTCCTGAAGACGACTTGAACAGAATTCAACCAACTCTCAAGCGACTTTTCCTCTGAACCTTCATCCTGGTTCCTTCTTCTCTTATCTCTCTCTGACGATCTCTGCTGCTGATCTCTCACTGATAATCTGATCTGTGGCTCTTACTGAGGATCTCTCTGTGACTAACTGATGATCTCCCTTCTTCTACTTCGTCCGTCGTATTTATACGCATTCTGGGGGCGGGGCCTACGGCGAGCGTCACAGTCTCCCGAGATTAACGGAACGATTTAGAAGTTTCTCAACGAAGTATTGCATCAAAAGTCGCGGCATTTCTCACGACACTTCGGCGCCTGTCAAGTTCCACAAAACTCCTGCCGATTCTAGAACCATCATGAGAACAAGCGCTTCCAACACGGGCGCGAATGCCTCCTTGCTGCAGAATTTCTCGAAGATGCGTTTTCCTTTCCCTTTATCTTTCTTTGCTATACAGCAATTACCATTACAGGTGGAATGTAAAAATCCTTCACTTGCTATGGTGCTGTCAGCTCTGTATTATTATTTAGTAATAATGTTTACTTTGTTCAGACTTCAGGTGGGTCTTATTTTGTTTTAAGTATAAGGGATATGCAAATATATATATATATATATATATATATATATTATATATATATATATATATATATATATGTGGGTGTGTGTGTGTGTGTGTGTATGTGTGTGTGTGTACTATATATATTCGAACAAAATAAGACCCAAATTAAACATCCGTTTTTAGATATATATATATATATATAATATATATATATATATATATATATATATATATATATATATTTAAAAACCGATGTTTAATATGGGTCTTATTTGTTCGAATATATATAGTACACACACACATACACACACACACACACACACACACACACACACACACACACATATATATATATATATATATATATATATATATATATATATATATATATATATATATATATATATATACGTATATGTATATATATGATATGTATGTATTTTTCTCTCATTACTTCCTTCTATCTTGCGTGCCTTATTTTTAATTCAGTAAACGAAACCGTTGTTTTCTGACCCAAGAGGATTGGGAAATGCATTCTGGGATACCTTTCTCTCTCTCTCTCTCTCTCTCTCTCTCTCTCTCTCTCTCTCTCTCTCTCTCTCTCTCTCTCTCTCTCTCTCTTTCTCTCTTTCTCTCCCCCAATTCTCTCCCTCTCTCTCTCTCTCTCTCTCTCTCTCTCTCTCTCTCTCTCGCTCTCTCTCTCTCTCTCTCTCTAACGACGAAAATGGAACCTCTTAAAAGCTAATGTTCCTGACATATTCTACACCAAGAGTGCCCTGTTACCTGTATTTCTTGGCCTCTTAAGCCTGAAGTTTTTTTTTATTCCAACTAAAATAGTGGGAAAAAAATCCTGTTATGCACCAGGTAATCAAATACTTCAGCCTCAGATACAACTTTTCTCTCCCAAAATCAAGGACAAATATTCCTCACAGGAAAGATAAACAGTGGAAGACGTGCCTTGCTTGCCCCACGAAGCTTCCACTTCGGGAGGGAAGTGGCTACTGACGAATGCAATACGGAACTTCGGAAGTTTTGATGTTGTGAAGTAAAAATCGCAAAGCATGTCCGCAGCATAAGATGTTGCAGAGTGTCAGGCATCTCTCTCTCTCTCTCTGCCTTTTTTTTTATGACATTTTGTTTTGTTGGGAGTCGACACGTGGAGGAAGATATTAAGGGGGTACGTGGTTTAATATCTTGTGTCTCACGCCATTCCTTGCCTTTCCCGACCTTTTTGCCTTTCTGAAAGTCTCCCTTTCGCTAAATAAGCAAAACCTGGCCGAGATTTCTCATTGAAAGGAGATTTTGTTCTTAATTTTAGATCAAAATTATTCGTCAGTAATGTAAGTTTTAGAAGTACCGCTCTACGTTTGCGAAATTTTCTTGTTTCATGCCAACTACGGAAGGAACCATGCATTAACTTTATTTCCTGTAGTAGAGGGAAGTGTTGTCAGTGTCCCTCACGCGGTGCACTATGGGCATTACGTAAGGTTCTGAGCCCAGTCCCTTCGGTCCCTAGCTGTCGCTCAGTCAGCCCCGAAGTGTTGGGGAAGCCTGGAAAACTCTCTCTCTCTCTCTCTCTCTCTCTCTCTCTCTCTCTCTCTCTCTCTCTCTCTCTCTCTCTCTCTCTCAACCTAAATTAGTTTCCTGAATCAAAAGTTACATCATTTGTTCGAGTAATAGAGAATCCAAAAAGGTTGCAGTCACTAAAGATGAATTCATTCATAGGCAAAAGGATCTTATAAAGCTGCATTTTTTCAGTAACAGCGTAAATCTCTCGTAATGAATCCAATGAGTTTTGAGCTTCACAAAACAACCATTGCTTATAAAATTAGGCCACGAAAGACAAATCCCACAGCCTCTTACCATAAAATAAGCCTCAGGATATATAGTAAGCCCAACCTTGTAGCAGCCTTAATAATGAAGAACAGCACCACTCCGGGGGGACCGAAGGAGATGTGCACGAATGTAGTTTACAAATTTACTTGTCCAGAGGAGGTGTGTAAACCTCACAGCCAAAACTACATCGGGCACACTACAACGACCCTTCGGAGACGTCTGCTGGCTCATAGAAATCAAGGGGCCATCCATCAACATTACATAGATGTTCACGACAGGAAGCCATCTCTACAAGAGCTCATAGAAGGCACCCAGGTCATGCACAGAGAAGACAACTACGGTCGCCTCTTAATAACGGAAGCGGTGAGCATCGCTATTCAGAAGCCGACCTTGAACGTCCAACAAGAATCGGACCATATACTCCTCTCCAGCAGGAGAAGGAATACGCAAGCCAACAGGGACCAGACAGCGCACCCCAATCCACCGAGAACATCGCGCCCCTTGGAAGACATGAGAAGACCCAGCGTCAGCGAAAGTCAAGTAACATCCTTGCTCAGGTCGCTGAGACCCCGCCCAACACGAATCAGCAGCCGTTAACCAACGTATACCATTTGGGGACACACACACACACACACACGCACGCTCACTCACTCAAATTTAAATCATACACATTTATGTATAAACAGAAATTATCTCTTGTACCTTTATGCATGCTATAAAATATATACATATATTTTTATTCCTGTATTTAGATTTCTATATTCATTTTCATTCCTGTATGTAATTTTGTAATTTTTATCTAAAACCAACAGGTAACATATTAAATTTTAAACATACATTTAAGGAAACTCTAGCACATGGCATTGTATTTTGAATATTTATTTAACCACTGTTTAAACTTTCACTCTTATTGTCATACTACATATGTCCTTATGTTCTTTGTATCCAAAACAACGCCCTTAAGCTGTTAATCCCTAGACTAACCAGTACCCATACCTCAAGTTCATACCTCCCACACGATGAAATAAATAGGCCGAAAGGTCAGATTGTAAATGCAAGCCCTGCAACAACAGAAAATTAAAGAAAATAAGGCACTGCTGGCTGGAATTAAAACACTGCTACACCAGCACAGCGAAAGAGGAAGACCTGTCACCTTAAACTGGATACCCAGTCACATAGGAATTCCAGGCAATGAGAGGGCTGATGAGCTAGCCAAAAGTACAAAACACATTGACAGAGTGCAAGTACATATACAACCTGCACTGCAACAAGTCAAAAATGCAATGAAACCACTCTGCAAAGAAAAATTGATAAATGACCATCGTGAGTGGGTAGGAAAGAACTCACCGTCTGCCAGATGGTATAAGAAATCGACTGGTCTAGTGCCTCCTCCCATAGACAGGCACACACCAAGAAAACTTGCTGTGATCATCCACAGACTCAGGCTAGGATATAAAGCCTGCTGGGAAATTGTGGAAAACAGTGTCAGACCATGTGAACACTGTCAAGAAGAAACACAGCAACCACTCCTTCACTACCTGCTGGAATGCAGAGAAACAGCACAGCTAAGAGGTGCAGCACAAAATGCAATACCTGCACAAGATGCTGAGCATGCAGCTGCCACAGTCACAAAGACAATCATTGAAAACTTAGAAGAGCATGCCCAGGTGCTCTACAACCTACCTCCACCAAGGTAATCAAACTAATAAAATCAATCACCCTCATCACATCCCCCCCTATTGTAAGGCCCCTCCATTGTACGGCTCTATCCCATCATCCACTATCATCTTTTAAAAAAAAACTTTACCTACAACTAAAATCCTCCCGCAGGGACCCAAGGGAGTAAAGGGTTGGACAACCCCACCTGCACCGCTTCTCCGATTTTCGAAAGCCTTACACTCATTCAAACTTCTTCTATAATATGACATGATGGCCCTCTCTTACTGACACCATCATCCTTCCCCTGTCCACTCCTATCTCTACAACTAAAGATATTTCCAATTTCAAAAAACTAACCATGTACCTAAAGAATCTTTTCAGATCACCTACGGGCCGAACAAGGGAAAAGCCCGTGCCAACAAGAAGTGTTTGCTTAATACAACAACAACAACAGATTGTAAATCAGTAGTCGCTTGATAATGCCATAAGGCGAAACAGCTGTCGTGACCAAATTCAATAAATGGAAGAAGGAAGTCATCGTATTTTTCACCAGAAATTGACGAACGAGAATCGGAAAAAACTTCGTCGGTATGAAGATACCTGCAAGAAACTTATTGATGCCACTAAAGCAATTGCTTTTAACGAATATATATATATATATATATACTATATATCTATATATATATATATATGTATATATATTATATATATATATATCTAGTATATATATCATATATATATAATTTTATTATATATTTATATATATTATATATATATATATTATATATTATATATTATATATATATATATATATTATATATGTACCTATCATAATATCTCGATATATATACCTATATATATATATATTTATATATCTATATATATATTATATATATCATATATATATATATATAATTTATATTATATATATAATAATATATATGATATATATATATATATATATATATACCTATGTAAATATATCTATAACTATATAATATATATATATATATATATACTATATATATATTATATATAATAATATATATATATAATATATATATATATATATATATATATATATGTATTATATATTATATATATATATATATATATATATATATATATACATATGTAATGAGGTTATAAAGACATAAACCTCATTATTCATTTAGTAAACGTGTAACTCGAGCGTCAAGGCAAACAACAAACAAACCAACAGCTCACGACTTTCCTTTCTCTCTCTCTCTCTCTCTCTCTCTCTCTCTCTCTCTAAGCGATACCTCTCTCTCTCTCTCTCTCTCTCTCCTTCTAACAGGTAGTCAAAATGAGAGAGTTGCATCATAAAATAAACATTTATTAAGTAACAAAAGATAATGATCCAAGTCTTACTGACTAACTCAAAAACCCCAACAGTAAAATGTCTAAATAGTAATGGTCACCAAAATGTCTATTTCCCCATCGAGACTCCCTCTCGGTCCCCCATGGTGCGGCTAGAACCGTCTGTTTCAAAGACACAGAAACACACCTCATAAGTACACACACAAGTCTAACAATCAGAGATTAAAGATTGGATATCCTTATAAAAATGTCAAATAGATAACAAGCCACTCTTTGGCTAAAAAAGTTCAAAACTCACCCAAGCAGCCGGACTATTTAAAGCACTATATTATAAAGAGACTCCCGGTGAGCACCACGGCATCCTGTCTTTCTTCCAAAGACGCCTCTATCAAAATCCCCCCATAGACTTGGGTATCCAACATTTTCAATAGAAGAGGCGCACACGCACATACGAACGCACACTTCGTTAGCACCTCACAATTACTGGCCGCAACCAGTTTCACAAAGGCACTTTGAGAAGAGTTCATGAACTGAGTACATTGACTTGTCTAACTATGCAGTTTTATGTCACGCCACCCACAGAAACCCATTGATCAGCTTTCTCGGGTCGTTGCTTCTCCACATTCCATAGGTCACAGCGAACATATTGGCAATATATCATTAATCAAAACCCTAGGCCTTACACCGCTCGGCCACCTAACCCAATTAGCCCCCGCCTAGCAAAATTGTCAAATAAAATAGCTTATGTTATATAAAACACATTGGCCAGCTTAAATAAAATATAAGTAATAACTGCACGTCTCTGGCATTATAAAATAAAGTCTGTTACGCTTTTATCTCCAAATAACACTAGAATTTTCTCTCTTCAGATTCTTGAATATCCCTCTTTGCTTGTCTGCAACTGGCTGCTCCTGTAGCAGACTGTAGCAGGCTAAAGGAAGACGTAATGCCTCCCTCATTGTAGAAGACTTCTCACGGCTTCTGCAGGTCCCCAAAAGACACGCGGTTGAACTTGAAGACTCTCGTAGTCACCATCGTAGAAACTCTTGTAATCACCCTGGACAAAACGACAGCAACACTCTCTGCACGGCTGGTGGACGTCTTGCTAGCATTGGGAAACGACTTTTTGGTGTGTTAGTATGTCAGTCAAGTCATTGGTCAATCTAAGAAAATTAACCCAGACATACTACTCCTATCAAACAACGATCTCAAAAGGTCAGAAATACTAAATGAACGTCTCCCAATTAACTCCCTTTAATATGACTATTAAATCATAAGTCATTATCGTAACTCTCAAAGAAAAAAAAAACATCAAGTTCTCCAACTCAATTCTCCAAACTCACACATCAGCACACACACAATCCAGAAATCACAGCAACTCCACGGACTTCTGCACTCACATTTCAAATTCGAATGTTATCACAAGTAAACAAAAAGGAAAAAAAAATCACGTAACACGCCCAGACCCAAAAAATGTTCTCTCAAGCTCTGATATCTGAACAACCTACAAAATCAGCAAAAATCTCCAATGCTTAACAGCAAAAACCCCTTTACTGCTCATACAATTAATTTCAATAAGACTTAATGTCAAACTCCCTTTTACATAAATAACAACCCCAAAAAATTACATCTCCCGGTAAAAAGAAATGCTATCTAACCTCAATCCCCCAATTACATCTCTCATAGGAAAAGGAAGAAAAATAAAAATAAAAAAAAGATAATCACAAGTAGATTTCCCCAACCACAAAATACATAGTACGTATAATATGCATAACTCCCCACGTTTTTCCCAAGAAATGTCCCATGTAAAGATACGGAATTTCTCGACATCGCGACTTTATCGACTGGACATGTCCAGAAAACAAACTCTTACCCATGCGCTTTCATGAAATGCTATTGTCAACATTTCCAGATATTGCAAAAACTCTGAGCAATCACCATCAGAGGAAAAGGAACAGCACAGCGCTTGTCAGCAGAAAATCCGCCTGCGGACGTATGCTCAAACTGCGGCACAAAAAATGTCTATTCAGACACACAAGTTTGGAAAACTCATGATTCTCAAAAAAACATCCAGGATATGAATAATGTGTTCAAAAATTTGTCTCGAAGACTTAACTCTCAACATGACTTTGCCCAATTATATGCCTCCAAAAATAACACACTTGTGAACATAAAAAATGCACACATCACCATAGGACTCGTAATGCAGTAATGCCACTTGCCTCCAAATAGTCACGAAATCAAAGAGAAAGAACCACAGAAATCTTCTCTTGGCTCCAAAAAAAACCAAAACTCCCATAACCACAAAAAAAGGGTCACCCGCCAAAGATTAATTCCATCTCCATATATAATTATGTGACACCATATTAATAATAACACCACTCCGGTAAAAAAAAATATTTCCTCCATTTGGTTAATAACCACATCCACATATTATTCACTCTTATTTCTCTGATAGCCATATATAAATAAAAAACCACCACTCCAGGAATAAAGAATAATCACCTCTATTTCGGCAAATAAAAAAATATTTACCTCTATTTCCCTAATACTCCATGTGGAATAAAACAAGGCTCCAAAAAATATATCTCCAAAAAAGGAATATAACAAAAAAATGAAATCCTATCTTCAAAAAAAATGTGCACTCAAGCCATCTAACTCACACACTCACAAATATTTCCCCATAATCTCCTCAAATGTGTCTCCATTTGCAACAAAGATGGCTGCAAAGTAATTGAACTAAACATAGCTCTCATCACCATTGGCAAATATCAAAAATGGCCAAAAATATATCTCCAGTATATTACATCTCAAATTATAACTCCAAAATAATATATACCTCCAATTATATCTCCAATTCTCCAGAGAATAACTCAATGTTATAGTCAAAAACTATAAAACTCTCTCCGTTTAGCATAACTGCTAAAAAAGGGCAAAAACTCGGCAAATAAAACTGTCTAGAAAATTCTAGAAAAAATCACCAATGTGCCACAACTCATTGTAACAAAACTCCAAATTCAAAGTGTCTTAGCCAAGACTTCTCCATATGCACTACGACATAGGCCACTAGAAAACTTAACCAAGTTTCCTATCTCTCACAAAGTTGTCACAAATACAACTAATGTATTGTGCAAGAAAACTCACAATTTCTGGAACACAAATATCCAGAGAAAAATGTAGTGCCATTATGTATGCATTCAAACATGCAAAAAAATTCTCCCGTAAATTTCTCTGCAGCATCAAATGGCTGAAACACAAACACGTTCCCGAACAATGACTCTAAGTCACGAACTGAAATATTAAAAAATATTCACACCAACTGGAGAGAAAAAACAAATTCAAATTCACCCATGATGAAAAAAAAACTTGTGTCAGCGAAGGCTAACTTCCAAAAAAGGAGAAAGGAAAAATCTACGGCATTATTAACTATCTCTCGTAACTCACCAGATGTCAAGCAATTATCTGCTGAACTCATAAAAAAAAGAAAAAAAAAAAAAAAATAATGTGTTGTTAGTTCCTCCCAAATTCAAAAAAGATCTCACCACCCTTGATAGCATTACAACACCCACGTATTAGTATAAAAAAAATCAGTATCAGAAATATCATTATCAGCAAAATCACTAGTATTAGCATAAAAAACATCACCAATGTTAATGCTTGTCCATTCACCAAGGAATTCAGCACAAAATTCAGCAAATGTTCAGCAAGATTCAACACAATTCATCAAGATTCAGTCAGATTCATCAAGATTCAGCAAAACTCATCATTCATGGATGACTGAAATATTCTCAAAAGTTACAAAAACTTAACAAATAATTAACCCCAAGATTTCCCCCATAATTCATTGTAATAATTCTCCATGAATAATTATCTGTAATAATTATAAAATAATCTCCCATGAAATATCTCAAATCTCTCGTAAAACAAGTCTCCCGTAATGATAATTATACTTAAGCAACCCTCCCGTGACACATCTCAAGTAAAATAATTAATAATAATAATAATAATTCTCCATAGTAACAACTCTCTAGCAAAGATCTCAAGTAAGGGTGAAATTCAAATTGCATACAACAGTAATGCTGAATCCTATGGTATACCACCATTTCCACACCCAAACAGACACAACACCATTCACGACACCAGGGATCACCATACGGCACCATTTTCAAAGTAATCCCTCCAACACAATTAAAAAAATAATAATAATCTGTGTCTCCCCTTTATATGTGTCTTCCAAAGAATAAGGAAAACATACACCCATACAATGCATTTCAATTCTCTTTTCTCTTCATTCACCAGAAAGAAAAATCTCTTTTTATTTCCTTTTCTCATCATACAAGAGAGAAAAAAAAATCTCTTTTCTAAAAAAAAGACTCTACGGGTGTTTCACTTCATCAACTAATCAATCAGCTGATATCTTAGTGTTCATTGTCAAGGCCAGACTTGTCTTCAACAGCCCGACAAAGAAAAAAAAAGAAAGGAGGAGTTCACCCACAATGAGAAAAAAAAAGTTTCTCAATGAGCATTGAAACACCCCTCAGTCAAGTGATAGAACACTCCCCGAGGCATACACCAGTACCCATTTCCCCTTGAACAGTGTCTGAGGAACCCCCTGAGGTATGTACCAGTACCCTCGCATGTACTATCTCTCGAGGCGGGCCAGTAGTAGCAGCAGTAGTACCCTCCCCAGGCAATGCGCCTCTCTCCGCCGGTTAGCAGAGATGTGCTGAGCCCGTAAAATTGTGTGGCCGCTCTGTCTCCAAGCCAAATACGCTATCCAAGCATAGTTCACGTGCATAAACACATCTTTATACACCCTTATGTGTTAAACAAAGATGAATACGTCTATTATAAACATACACAAATAAAGAAAACACGTCACTTTGCTACTATGGGGAAAATTTTTTTTTTTGACCTCTTGAACCCGTCAAAAAGCCCCCAGATTAAAAAAAAAACTCAAAAAGAGGCACACAGTAACACTCACATGTCCAAAATAAGAGAAAACCACCCCGGAATCTGCATAGAAATACGTAAATCTCGTCGGCACAATGCAAACGCGATCGGCGAGAAGGCGCCTGACAAACACTCACTCACAAACCAGACTGAGTTACTCTCACGCCCTGGAGGATCTCGGTACGGGCAAATTTGATGACTCTAATAGAATTTCTTGCCCCAGCCCACATCCAACGTATGAATATTTCTCTGCCCCCTTCACTTAGCAACCATTTATACCGTTTTTTCACCGTGTAACTCGAGCGTCAAGGCAAACAACAAACAAACCAACAGCTCGTGACTTTCCTTTCTCTCTCTCTCTCTCTCTCTCTCTCTACTCTCTCTCTCTCTCTCTCTCTCTCTCTCTAAGCGATACCTCTCTCTCTCTCTCTCTCTTTCTAACAGGTGGTCAAAATGAGAGAGTTGCATCATAAAATAAACATTTATTAAGTAACAAAAGATAATGATCCAAGTCTTACTGACTAACTCAAAAACCCCAACAGTAAAATGTCTAAATAGTAATGGTCACCAAAATGTCTATTTCCCCATCGGGACTCCCTCTCGGTCCCCCATGGTGCGGCTAGAACCGTCTGTTTCAAAGACACAGAAAAACACCTCATAAGTACACACACAAGTTTAACAATCAGAGATTAAAGATTGGATATCCTTATAAAAATGTCAAATAGATAACAAGCCACTCTTTGCCTAAACAGTTCAAAACTCACCCAAGCAGCCGGACTATTTAAAGCACTATATTATAAAGAGACTCCCGGTGAGCACCACGGCATCCTGTCTTTCTTCCAAAGACGCCTCTATCAAAATCCCCCCATAGACTTGGGTATCCAACATTTTCAATAGAAGAGGCGCACACGCACATACGAACGCACACTTCGTTAGCGCCTCACAATTACTGGCCGCAACCAGTTTCACAAAGGCACTTTGAGAAGAGTTCATGAACTGAGTACATTGACTTGTCTAACTATGCAGTTTTATGTCACGCCACCCACAGAAACCCGTTGATCAGCTTTCTCGGGTCGTTGCTTCTCCACATTCCATAGGTCACAGCGAACATATTGGCAATATATCATTAATCAAAACCCTAGGCCTTACACCGCTCGGCCACCTAACCAATGCTAGCCCCCGCCTAGCAAAATTGTCAAATAAAATAGCTTATGTTATATAAAACACATTGGCCGGCTTAAATAAAATATAAGTAATAACTGCACGTCTCTGGCATTATAAAATAAAGTCTGTTACGCTTTTATCTCCAAATAACACTAGAATTTTCTCTCTTCAGATTCTTGAATATCCCTCTTTGCTTGTCTGCAACTGGCTGCTCCTGTAGCAGACTGTAGCAAGCTAAAGGAAGACGTAATGCCTCCCTCATTGTAGAAGACTTCTCACGGCTTCTGCAGGTCCCCAAAAGACACGCGGTTGAACTTGAAGACTCTCGTAGTCACCATCGTAGAAACTCTTGTAATCACCCTGGACAAAACGACAGCAACACTCTCTGCACGGCTGGTGGACGTCTTGCTAGCATTGGGAAACGACTTTTTGGTGTGTTAGTATGTCAGTCAAGTCATTGGTCAATCTAAGAAAATTAACCCAGACATACTACTCCTATCAAACAACGATCTCAAAAGGTCAGAAATACTAAATGAACGTCTCCCAATGTACTCAGTTCATGAACTGAGTACATTGACTTGTCTAACTATGCAGTTTTATGTCACGCCACCCACAGAAACCCGTTGATCAGCTTTCTCGGGTCGTTGCTTCTCCACATTCCATAGGTCACAGCGAACATATTGGCAATATATCATTAATCAAAACCCTAGGCCTTACACCGCTCGGCCACCTAACCAATGCTAGCCCCCGCCTAGCAAAATTGTCAAATAAAATAGCTTATGTTATATAAAACACATTGGCCGGCTTAAATAAAATATAAGTAATAACTGCACGTCTCTGGCATTATAAAATAAAGTCTGTTACGCTTTTATCTCCAAATAACACTAGAATTTTCTCTCTTCAGATTCTTGAATATCCCTCTTTGCTTGTCTGCAACTGGCTGCTCCTGTAGCAGACTGTAGCAAGCTAAAGGAAGACGTAATGCCTCCCTCATTGTAGAAGACTTCTCACGGCTTCTGCAGGTCCCCAAAAGACACGCGGTTGAACTTGAAGACTCTCGTAGTCACCATCGTAGAAACTCTTGTAATCACCCTGGACAAAACGACAGCAACACTCTCTGCACGGCTGGTGGACGTCTTGCTAGCATTGGGAAACGACTTTTTGGTGTGTTAGTATGTCAGTCAAGTCATTGGTCAATCTAAGAAAAATTAACCCAGACATACTACTCCTATCAAACAACGATCTCAAAAGGTCAGAAATACTAAATGAACGTCTCCCAATTAACTCCCTTTAATATGACTATTAAATCATAAGTCATTATCGTAACTCTCAAAGAAAAAAAAAACATCAAGTTCTCCAACTCAATTCTCCAAACTCACACATCAGCACACACACAATCCAGAAATCACAGCAACTCCACGGACTTCTGCACTCACATTTCAAATTCGAATGTTATCATAAGTAAACAAAAAAGAAAAAAAAATCATGTAACACGCCCAGACCCAAAAAATGTTCTCTCAAGCTCTGATATCTGAACAACCTACAAAATCAGCAAAAATCTCCAATGCTTAACAGCAAAAACCCCTTTACTGCTCATACAATTAATTTCAATAAGACTTAATGTCAAACTCCCTTTTACATAAATAACAACCCCAAAAAATTACATCTCCCGGTAAAAAGAAATGCTATCTAACCTCAATCCCCCAATTACATCTCTCATAGGAAAAGGAAGAAAAATAAAAATAAAAAAAAGATAATCACAAGTAGATTTCCCCAACCACAAAATACATAGTACATGTATAATATGCATAACTCCCCACGTTTTTCCCAAGAAATGTCCCATGTAAAGATATGGAATTTCTCGACATCGCGACTTTATCGACTGGACATGTCCAGAAAACAAACTCTTACCCATGCGCTTTCATGAAATGCTATTGTCAACATTTCCAGATATTGCAAAAACTCTGAGCAATCACCATCAGAGGAAAAGGAACAGCACAGCGCTTGTCAGCAGAAAATCCGCCTGCGGACGTATGCTCAAACTGCGGCACAAAAAATGTCCAGTCAGACACACAAGTTTGGAAAACTCATGATTCTCAAAAAAACATCCAGGATATGACTAATGTGTTCAAAAATTTGTCTCGAAGACTTAACTCTCAACATGACTTTGCCCAATTATATGCCTCCAAAAATAACACACTTGTGAACATAAAAAATGCACACATCACCATAGGACTCGTAATGCAGTAATGCCACTTGCCTCCAAATAGTCACGAAATCAAAGAGAAAGAACCACAGAAATCTTCTCTTGGCTCCAAAAAAACCAAAACTCCCATAACATAAAAAAAAAAGGGTCACCCGCCAAAGATTAATTCCATCTCCATATATAATTATGTGACACCATATTAATAATAACACCACTCCGGTAAAAAAAAATATTTCCTCCATTTGGTTAATAACCACATCCACATATTATTCACTCTTATTTCTCTGATAGCCATATATTAATAAAAAACCACCACTCCAGGAATTAAAGAATAATCACCTCTATTTCGGCAAATAAAAAAATATTTACCTCTATTTCCCTAATACTCCATGTGGAATAAAACAAGGCTCCAAAAAATATATCTCCAAAAAAGGAATATAACAAAAAAATGAAATCCTATCTTCAAAAAAAATGTGCACTCAAGCCATCTAACTCACACACTCACAAATATTGCCCCATAATCTCCTCAAATGTGTCTCCATTTGCAACAAAGATGGCTGCAAAGTAATTGAACTAAACATAGCTCTCATCACCATTGGCAAATATCAAAAATGGCCAAAAATATATCTCCAGTATATTACATCTCAAATTATAACTCCAAAATAATATATACCTCCAATTATATCTCCAATTCTCCAGAGAATAACTCAATGTTATAGTCAAAAACTATAAAACTCTCTCCGTTTAGCATAACTGCTAAAAAAGGGCAAAAACTCGGCAAATAAACTGTCCTAGAAAAAATTCTAGAAAAAATAGAAAAAATCACCAATGTTGCCAACAACCATTGTAACAAAACTCCAAATTCAAAGTGTCTTAGCCAAGACTTCTCCATATGCACTACGACATAGGCCACTAGAAAACTTAACCAAGTTTCCTATCTCTCACAAAGTTGTCACAAATACAACTAATGTATTGTGCAAGAAAACTCACAATTTCTGGAACACAAATATCCAGAGAAAAATGTAGTGCCATTATGTATGCATTCAAACATGCAAAAAAATTCTCCCGTAAATTTCTCTGCAGCATCAAATGGCTGAAACACAAACACGTTCCCGAACAATGACTCTAAGTCAAGAACTGAAATATTAAAAAATATTCACACCAACTGGAGAGAAAAAACAAATTCAAATTCACCCATGATGAAAAAAAAACTTGTGTCAGCGAAGGCTAACTTCCAAAAAAAGGAGAAAGGAAAAATCTACGGCATTATTAACTATCTCTCGTAAACTCACCAGATGTCAAGCAATTATCTGCTGAACTCATAAAAAAAAGAAAAAAAAACAAAAATAATGTGTTGTTAGTTCCTCCCAAATTCAAAAAAGATCTCACCACCCTTGATAGCATTACAACACCCACGTATTAGTATAAAAAAAAATCAGTATCAGAAATATCATTATCAGCAAAATCACTAGTATTAGCATAAAAAACATCACCAATGTTAATGCTTGTCCATTCACCAAGGAATTCAGCACAAAATTCAGCAAATATTCAGCAAGATTCAACACAATTCATCAAGATTCAGTCAGATTCATCAAGATTCAGCAAAACTCATCATTCATGGATGACTGAAATATTCTCAAAAGTTACAAAAACTTAACAAATAACTAACCCCAAGATTTC
>NC_061100.1:2710037-2717537 GCF_015104395.2 Macrobrachium nipponense | reverse complement strand
GTCAGTATGAGAGAGAGAGAGAGAGAGAGAGAGAGAGAGAGAGAGAGAGAGAGAGAGGTTTCTTTATTGGGGTAAGGGAATATAGTCTTTAGAATTTCAATGTAACAATGTTTTCGGTGTTTTTATCATCTCTGTCAAAGGGTGGCAATATTTGAGAGAGAAAGAGTGTCTTGATTAAGATTAAGGGGCATTAAATAGGGTTTCAGTGCAAGATTCTACTAAGTCTCATATTCATTCCCAGTTGATTATTTCACTTACATCATCGTTGAGTTTCACTTCCTGTCAGGTCCTTCCTTAGATACCGTTCATGTAAGGTGGTACTACCGCTTACGGTGGCGCCTTACCTGGCGCACTGAATGTATAATTTAGACCTATACGTTCTTTATATCATCGCCCTGTCCCCATCTGGAATGCTTTGTTCTGTTACTTGGCGTGGAATAAGTCTGTGATTTTTCCTCTCAGGATCAGCGCGTTGTTACAAACACGCCGTAGATGACGCCGCCGCAAACACGGTCTAGGTAAATATACCTAGACCGTGGCTGCGGAGGTTAAGCCTATACAATACACCCTCATTTTAACGCTATTCAGTCTGTTCTAGAAAGTTTTTAAAATGGGAACAGTATTTAGCTTGAATTATTCTATAGCGGTTACCGTAAGAAACTCAGTTTGCATAAATTAGAGTAAAACGGAGCTTACAAGAAGGCAAAAGTGACAAAATATCCTACGATTCGAGCAGTTAATATACATACCCTGATGCAGGCTATTTGAGCCCTGTTTTGTTTGCATCATGCTAGCCTCTACAGCGATGTTCTTTTGAAAGCATGTAAAATTGTGCAAGGAAATGTTGCCTTCTTCAACAAACAATTCTACCTTAGATTGACTATTGGCTCAAGCCATACCGTTTCTCGGTTTCAATACTAAATAATCCACTTTCCGCTTTGTGTGGTTGACTTACCAATAGCCACAGCAAGTGAGATATACTTTCGAGCTTTGTTAAGCCACTACATTGAGCTAAAGGGCGTTAGAGCAACCAGTGTGACGCCGTCTGTGGTTATGTAACTTTTTTTTTCTTTAAATTACCCTTGCTACAACTTTAAAGCAATGCCTTCAAGCGAGTTCTTTGAGTCTAGAAATAGTTCATTGTACAATGCAATTGTTTGAACAAGTTATCAAAACAGGTTTGCTAGGCTTATAGAGCTTTCCGAATATACTATTCAAAATGTGTGGATGGAAAAATGAACCATGAAAACTGGTTTCATAAAACTTATCATAACCAAAATGGTTCATAGAAGAAGGAATTAATTAACCAAAATTAATTTTCTATATTAGCATGGAAAAAAGAAATGGAATGCAGAGAGTAAAGCTCTAATGAAACAACAATTCAGCAGACAAGTAAAAGAAACCGCTACTAAAAAGATGTTAGGAAGAAAATGTGTCGTAATACAAGCAATGAAAACAAGGACGAAAACTGATTGATTTGTGGCTATTAAAATTGCTTCACATATAGGTTATTGACACCTAAGAGAAGAAAAGGATCCCGTGTATATATAAAATTCCGAGGGGGAGGGGGTGGGTAGGGTGCCCATTTTCACGCAAGGTAGAGTGGGTTGAAACTGGATTTCAGTAAAATCGATCACAAAAAGGCAGTAAGCTTAAAGTATAGAAATATTACATTAACTGCATATGACTGGCATAAGAATCATTGAATGAATCTCGAAGAGTAATCTAGGAGACTCTTATAAACACACCACAATAACGGTAAACAAAATAGCGAGCAGCATAGATAACATCAGCAATAAATTATGCGTGAAAAGTTAGGCCTTATGGATTTGCTCAAAGTTCAAACCGGGCATCACACCTCAAGGACTTCAAAGAGAAGGATTACTGCGAATCATCAGACTGAAACTGGGCAACGGATTTGCAAGGATCCCATGAAGGTATATATATATAACATTGGACAAGATCAAGGGCTGGATGACAATCAGGACCGAAAATCGTACTACCTAAAGGTGACAGCAGGAGCTATCGTAGGCTGAGGGCAGTGTTTTGAAAAATGTGCATGTAAAAAGAAGGAATACCATTACAAATTTTACGTAATGGACATTTTTCTTATATAACTAAGTGAAACGTGATAGTTCGTTGACCTTTCCTTAAATAAAATTATAATGATATAATAACAATAATCATGAATGGTGCCTGTCTATCGCAGTGTTCGTGTAGCGAAGGTTCGTTCATTGATTTGAATAATTATTCTGTTTTATTATTTCCTTGTTATTACTAATCATGTTTCTTTATAATTAGTACTAGTACAAAGGTTGGTATATATTAAAAAAGAATAAGCATTAAATCAATTTGTCACTTTTTTGGCAATGTCGAACATTTCTTTTTCTATTTTATGAGTTTTCTGTATAGACAGCTAATTTTATCGCGGATTCTTGTTTCAGCAAAGTATAAAGTGTGTCTGTTTCACTATACTTCCTGGATGGTGAGAGACAGACTTAATACTTTGCAGAAACAAAAAGTCGGTGATAAAATCATTGTCGATATAGATAACTAAGGACGAATTGCTTAGGGAGAAGACGTATAGTCTAATAGCTTAGTTGGCGTGAGTGTGGTGTGTTCCTTTCGTAGTCCAGCTCGCGAAGCGAACAGAGGTCCCTCGATTGTGAGCCGATTTGGTACATTCGTGACATGCTAGAGAAAAAGAGCGAGAGAATCAGCACATTCAATGAATAATTGGCCAGAAGCCAATTATTCATTGACAAACTTGAAGAACTGTCTTTTAAAATTAAAACCTTCATAGTCTGACTCTGCGAGTTTACTGCTAGCGATAGCTACTTTCCTGCTTTTATTTATTAATGATTTTCACTGATGCATAGAGCATCATTACCCAGAACAGGTATTTACTGTAGGTCTCGTTCAGTATCCGGTTAAGCTCTCTCTCTCTCTCTCTCTCTCTCTCTCTCTCGTTTATTCAGTCTATCATTGAATTCATTACTTTAACTGGGTAGGATTTACACATTAGCCATGTTCATGGTGCTATGTTTAGAATGCTGTTGTATGGTTTTGGAATTATAGTACCATATATGTTTATGCACACATGCAACCATACTACGTATATATATATATATATATATATATATATATATATATATATATATATATATATATATATATATATACGTATATATATTATATATATATATATATATATATATATATATATATATATATATATATATATATATATATATATATATATATATATAGTATATATATATATATATATATATATATATATATATATATATATACATACACTTACCATGAATAGATAAACTTAACTGATGTATGAATGAGCTTTGTCATTAAAACCATCAACCTCATCGCATTAGTAACCTGTATATAAATAAATAAATAAATAAATATATATAAGTATGTATATATTATATATATATATATAGTATATATATATATATATATATATATATATATAAATATATATATATATATATATATATATATATATATATATATATATATATATATATATATATATATATATATATATATATATATATATATATGTATATATATGTGTGTATTATGTATGTGTATACGTATGTGCGTGTATGTGTATGAGAGAAGAAAAACAGCGTATTATTCACCTGTCGGTGATGTTACGGATACTAAAAACACCATACAGACAAACAAACAAACTAAATGGCCGCTGGCTTAGTTTTTAATTTCCAGGATTAAAGAAAAATGATAAGAGAAGAAATAGAATGCTAGTGATAATATAAAGGATTACAGTTTTTCTTGAGTACTAGTAAGTTACATTGTGAGTATACATACATACATACATACATACATACATACATACATACATACATACATACATATATACATACGAAAAACAATAATTAACTGCCCAGGCAGTTGAGAATAGGACATATTTATGTAAATTGCCCCCATACAGTTCTTTTTCTCGCGCCATAGAGATCGAGCGTTGACCCTCAGTTGAGAGCAATAGGTGGGTGGGTGCGATTACTTTATGCCAGTGTTTCTTAAACTTCCTTGTGCAACGGAGCCCTTTTATTGAAATGACTCAGCAGCGGACCCCTTATTGGGATAATTTCCCTTTTGGATTTAAAAGTGTTTTCAGCCTATAATATATAGTACTAAAATTGCTAGTTAATCATTATTAATGGCTTATCTTCAACATAAATGTTTACATTTTACCTAAAGCAACTTGCACAACATTATTAATTTTGCAATTTTGCACACATTTTAGTGAACTTAAACTTAACAACAACGTTTCCTCCTCACAATATCCTGAGGACCCCTTTGGAACATTCCACGGACCCCGGGGGCTCAGCGGACCACACTTTGAGGAACACAGCTTTATGCGGAATAGAGAGACTGGTGTCCTACAGACATGCGATCACAACGTGTTTTATTAAATTTTTTTCTGTGAGCAAACTTCTCATACGCCCCTTCAGGCGAAAAAATAAAAAAGAAAAATATTAATGACTTTTCAAAACTGCCCCATTACTTTTTCGTTAAGATTTTTACCGCCGAGAGTCAACAGACGAAGTTCCAATTTGGCAGGAGAGATTCGCATTCAGTGTTTCTTTCCTATTAAAAGTCAAGTCATTTCAACTTAATTGGAAAGAAGTCCTTCCAGAATGAAGCTGTCAACCTCCCGTCAGGTCATGATAAGATTACAACTTCATTTCTCAAAGCTTTCTTCAACCTAACATTAATTTTGTAATATACGAATTATAATATATATACGTAAGAACCCTCAGTGTTTCACGGTAAACTTTACCATTGCGAACTGTGTAGTTTATTCATGTTTAGAAATGAAAAGTACACAAGTTTTAAATTTTCGTGTAAAAAAAAAAAAAAAACATTCGTGTACCTCGTAGGTCATCAGAGTGTAAAATAATTACCGACGCTAAAATATAGACCATTAAATCTCGATTCCTTTTTCCACAAATACTGCGGAAATATCAACAGATGATTACTGGGGTAAATTTATCAAGTTTATGCATGATACAGGTCTCGTTATGTTTTACTTCTGTAATTTACTTGATATTGTTTTCTGCAAACCATTTCAGGGAACATATTTTCAAGTAAAAGAAATATTATCTTCAATCTTACAATGCGACACACACAAACACACCGGGTATTATTCGAGTGCTCTTAAATCTGGCTGTCAGGGTCGGGAATTAAGCCCAGTAATTTTCGCATAGGTTTAAGTATATCTTAGTTTTACCAGACCACTGAGCTGATTAACAGCTCTCCTAGGGCTGGCCCGAGGATTAGATATTTTTTACGTGGCTAGGAACCAATTGGTCACCTAGCAACGGGACCTACAGCTTAATTGTGGGATCCGAACCACACTATAGCGAGAAATGAACTTCTATCACCAGAAATAAATTTCTCTGATTCCGCGTTGGCCGAGCCTGGAACGAACCTGCGACCACCGGATTGGCAGCCCAGCTCGAAAAACCACTCGGCCAGCAAGGAACTCGCATAGGTTTAGGTATGTATATATATATATATATATATATATATATATATATATATATATATATATATATATATAATATATATATATATAGATATATATATGATATATATATATATATATATATAGATATATATATATATAAATATATATATATATATATATATATATATATGTATAATATATATATATCATATATATATATATATATATATATATATATATATATATATATATATAGTATATATATATATATATATTATATAGTATATATATATATATATATATATATATATATATATATATATATATATATATATATATATATTATATATGTATATATATATATATATATTATATAGATATATATATATATATATATTGATATATATATATGTTATATATATATATATATAGATATATATATATATATATATATATATATATATATATATATATATATATATATATATATATATATATATATATATTATATATATATTATAGTATATATATATATATATATATATATATATATATATATATATATATATAGATATATATATATATATATATATATATATATATATATTACATATATATATTATATATATATATATATATGCATATATATATTAGCTTCACTGCCAGGATAAGAGCTTTTAATGACTCCCCCCCCCCCCCAACAACAACTTAACTTTTATACCATAAAGTGCATTCTCAGTACCCTCCATATTGCCTCTTAATCGAAGCTGTCTAAGCTATTTCTGGGTCTGTACTTGCCTTGCACAACCTTTTTCCCTTTACATTCAAATCTCTCTGATAACTGGTTTTAACAGCCATTTCCTCCACATCCTTTTTCATGTCTACTAATATCAAGCTTTTCTGATCTTACCTTTCAAGTTCGAAACCTTCCATGCACCCTCTCAGGTACGTACCCAGTAATGTTATGCTATGGTAATTATATATATATAAGTTGACTGTCTCCCTTTTTACGACCTTTTTCAAGCTTTGTATTATAGATACGGCTCAATCTCACTTTTACCACAACACTGCAGCGTCTCACTTGCTATCTTAACAGTTAGTGCTGCCTTGTCTCTCTTAAGCCCTGTCAATTGGCCTCCTCATATCCTCATAAGTCAATTCCAAAACCATTTGGCAACCTTACACACATTTCCAACTCAAGCATAATACACCTCTGCATCTCTTCGATCCTCCACGTTCATCAGGTCTTCGAAATACTGCATGAACCTGCTTCCCTACACACTATGCAGTCTTACCTCAAGGAACTTACTGAAACTTTGATGACTAACACAGACATGAATAACGGGTTCAGTGTGTGTTTGTGTTTGTTTGTATAATGGAACTCTAGCTTAGTGGTGCAGGGGTCAGCTCACCTTTGCAAGGTCAGCGTCTTGGCCTACTGTTTACCAGTCTGCCCGACCAACTGTAAATGGGTACTAGTGCCTTCCGGCCTGATGAAATAGGGCCTCGGGCTAATAACTTCATCCTTCAGAACTTGCTGAGAAACCAGATGTTTTTCAATTACTGTCACACTCCTTTCAAATTGGAAATTGCATTTGAGAGTATGTGTATGGTGAAATATAGTATGAGTATATTAGAGAATATATATAGATATATATATATATATGATATATATCTATATTGATAGAGATATATTATTATATAAGACGATATATATATAGAGAATATATATTTATTAATATATATATATATCATAAGATATATATATATATATATAATAGATATACTAGATAGGACATATTATATATACATATATATATATATATATAGATATATATGATATATATATAGATATATATATAGATAATATATATAGACATATAGAGAGATATATATATATATATATATATACAAATATATATATATATATATATATAGATATATATATACATATATATGATAGTATACTATTATATATA
>NC_061100.1:2697537-2707537 GCF_015104395.2 Macrobrachium nipponense | reverse complement strand
TATTTATTCATTATTCAAGGCAAGCACGAAGAATGTGTTTTTTTATTACTGGGTCCATGCTCTGCTGACGTAAAAGCGAGGATATAAATAAGGCGGGTTTGAATAGTGTTGATATTCATTACCCATTATAACAAAGAGCAAATAACCTAGTACAAGGGAAAGCCATTTGAAATTCGAATACAACGAATGGATATGTTGCAAGAGGAGCACACTCGTCACAGAATGATCCTGGGACAATGAAAATGGCAGGAGAAAGGCAAGAGAAAACAGCATAGTAATGAAATTAACTTGAATAAGAGAACTGGATGAATAAAAGGATAAGAAAAGAAAAAAACAGTGGAGACGAAACAGAGAAACAGAAAGAGATACTCATTCTAGAGCAGGTCACGAGCTGAGAGAAAATTGTCAGGGAACGAGGGGAAGCGATTATCGGGGAAATTGGCTGGAAGGGGAAACAATTCAGGTTAAGGGGTCAAAAGCAAATGGTCTTGGAAAGAGAGAGAGAGAATCAACTCTGCTTTGGAAGGCAAATGAGACGACGAGACTAATGATGAATATTTTTTCATCTGTTCATCACCAGCCATATGTGTTTATAAGTTCTGAAATGATTGATTTGATTTTGTTTTCAATTTCTTGTCCCACTTTGAATTCCTTATCAATTCTCGTTAGTTTAAAATAAGTTTTCTCCTATTTTTTCTTGAATTTTGATATAGTTGGACTCTGCTTATGTAGATTGCTTGTTAAATGAATGATTTAATGACTTCATATCATACTTTGAATAAGCCATTTAAACACATTCGGTTGCTTGATATCTTGCAGAGTACTTCATCATAAGTGTTATCGAGTCTACGTCTTTGTACATAGTATAGAAACTGTATGAGGGGGTGGTAGGTGGCTACTAGAGGGAAAAAAGTTGAATGAAGAAGGACGTAATTGATAGTCATTGCAATTTCTAGTTTTGCTGATGGATATTCGGAGATTCTTGATCAAGAAAGTTGGATTAATGACCTATATTTTTACCCATTATTATTATATTATTATTATTATTATTATTATTATTATTATTATTATTATTATTATTATTATTACTATTGTTGTTGTTGTTGTTGTTGGTTGTTGTGTGTTGTTGTTGTTGTTGTTGTTGTTGTTGTTGTTAATTAATTGATTAAGCTTTTGCTGAATAAAATGACTATATAGAGGAGATTTGTAAATGAACACTGATAAATTATTTGTATATTTTAACATTTTCGTTTCTTGGGGTTTGAAAATCTGATTTAAGTTTTTGTTCAGCAAATACCCATTAAAAAAAAAAAACAATATTACCTATTACAAAAATTTTCAATTTGCCATAAACAATGGGTAGAGAAAAGAATGAGAAATGGGGGAAGTGGAAAGTGCGAGAGAGAAGGAAGCTGTAACAATCTCATAGGATTGAAATTCTGCCAAGAAAGGGGAGCTTTTCGAACTCAACAAATGTTATTGTCACGAACCCTTCGGGTCACTTGGAGGATGTGCAGAACCCACCTGTTGCAAAGGAACTGCGTGATTGTGAATGGGGCCAGAGAGGAGGAAAGTGTCCTCCTTTTAATTTAGTGAGCTGACAGGTCACGCTTTAATGGTTCCTTGCGTCATGAAACCATGAAAGGCCTTCCCTAATGACGGGAGGAAGTTTGTGCAGTATTCTAGCAATCATGGAGTTTATGCTGGTAAATACGTATGTATTATATATATATATATATATATATATATATATATATATATATATATATATATATATATATATATCTATATATATATTATATATATGTGTGTGTGTGTATATATGTATGTAAAAGTGTGTGCGCGAGTGTGTGTGTTTTATATATATATATATATATATATATATATATATATATATATATATATATATATATCTATATATATCTATATATCATCAGAGTGAAACTCTTCGTCAGATAACTGCCTCCGTACCAGTTGCCTTTTAAGCTATATCACTCTTGTGTTGGCGTTGTGGTTTAGGCTTCACTAATTTCTTATAGGCTAAAAAAATCTCCTTCGGTTAGCATATATGAAAATACATTTATTAATTCCGAAGTAGAGCAAATTAGACATTAAAGGACATTTGTAGTTCGATGTATGTATATGAATCACGATAATGTGATATGACTCATAACGTTGATATATGCTAATTTCCCTACCAACACGTGGCATTCATCTTTGCCATTTGTGCATTCTTGGGCTTCCTGGATATTAAACTCCTTCTTTTCTAATTTTGATACTATCTAGAAAGCAATTGTTCGGTCTTCTGTGTTATGCCAAACTATGAATTACGTTTGACTAGCCTATCTTGTGAAATTTTTGCCTGGTGAGCAAAACGCCTCAAATACCTTGATCTCTGTTACCTGTGCTATCCTTCGTGCGCATAGGTGGGTTTGACCTGATGCTGATGCGCCTTCTGTGTAGTTATAGGAAAGAACTAAAGATGTGGAAGTTATTTGTGCTTGAAGCTGATCTGTGATTCAGCAGTTAAATTATGACATATATGATAGTGACCATTTATTTGCTTTACTATTAAGGCCATCCGGTAAGGGGGAACTACTTTACATGGAGTTACAAGGATCAGAATGTCTCAAAGACTTATTAGTCCATCCGAGGAGACATCGCGTGCTCATTTATCTGTAGGAGCAGGTTTTACTGTGCATTCAGTGCCCTGATGATTTTGTCTAGCCTTTTTTTATATTCTTCCACATCTGTTGCTCTTTACAACTTCTTGTATATGAAGATGTTCCCACAATGAGATGTGTTGTATCTCTTCAGTTCTAGTTTCCATCCATTATTTCTTTAGGTGGGATGGCTGGTATGTCAGCTTAAATTAGTTATATCCCGGTGTTAAATTTTATGCCAATTTTTTTAAATCAGTCGCAAAAGTAAGTCTGTTATCAAGACTACGAGTAGATCAATGTTTTCAATATAACTTGTTGCAAAACCTAATGGCGGTGTCAACGACGTGATGGATCTCTTGACTGACATGCTGTGGCCTGTGACGTCATGGTAGTGCGGCTGTGTCTCAGCAGTCCATTGAAGTGAATATTTTGTATCTTCTTTTGTCTGATCTTTTTAATCCAGACTGAGTCCTTCATTAACGCGGTATTAGTTCTCAAGAGAAAAGGCAATTTCTACTGACAGCTTTACCTAGGAAATGTTGGCCGCGGAGAACTTGCTGTTCTTTCGGGGATTTCATGCCTGTGAGTGTTATCCACAAAATATATATATATATAATATATATATATATATATATATAGATATATATATATATATATAATATATACACACACATATATATATATATATATATATATATATATATATATATATATAGTTTATTTATTTATTTATTTATTCATTCATTTGCATACCGGGGCACGGTTGACTTTTGATTTACTCTATCAAATTTCTAAAATTCTTTGGATTCGGCGTCTTAACAAGAGTATAATAAAAGATAAGATGCTGAGTCCTTCTAGCGCGAGGAGAATCCCCAAACTTGAGCCACAACAAGGTCGAGATACGATTTCCATTTGTAAAAGGACTCGCGAATGAGTTTCAGACCCACGAGGTCATCTGCATAAAAAGATCGCGGCGAGATTTTGGGTCGTTGTCAAAAGGGATTTGTCTTTGGGGAAGATGCAAACTTTGTTGCATCTGCTTGCAAGAATGGAAGAATGAAAATAATATTACTTGCATAATGTAACAGTTGCATCGTAGCGAGGTAGCGTGATGGAAAAATACAGCACATCTTATTGCGAATGACAATGTAAAGGAGAGAGAGAGAGAGAGAGAGAGAGAGAGAGAGAGAGAGAGAGAGAGAGAGAGAGAGAGAGAGAGCAGAAAAGCAAATCCAGTAGGTCTTTTCATCTAAATATGCAAACCTTTTTAGCTAGCTTCATCTCTCTAGGTAACTTTCATGTTTTTATTTTAGTCAATTTTTGTTTGCATTTCATTGGTGTGTTACTGACTGCTGAAAGTGCAAATGGTGTCACCATTGTAATATAATTGTGGGTAAAAGTCGTGATTCCAAGGTTATCTTCTATGATAATTCCATAAGACATTGAGCAGTTTTAGAACAATTTAAAATAAATTGTCAAAATATTTGTTTAAATTCATTAGGCTCCACATGAAAATACACATATGTATTTAAACACTTATTTAGATGCTGACGTGTTATACAGATGTTGGCTTGTGCATTTCTCCAACTTATTGTAACTATTGTTTTTAATTTGCGTTCACTATACATCAATGCGATGTGCTATTTGGAAAGATTGCATTACTAAGCTTAATTTCATACTATTATAATGGTGCGTGTCATGACACAAATATTGGATTAATGAATTCTGGGATATTTCAGGCCATGCTTGTTCCATATACTTATGGTGATCTATCAGGTAATTCATGAAAAAAGATTGAAAAAACAAATAAACTTCATACTTTTCGACCGCCCTAAATCTTCAGTATCTTGCACTAATGAAATGCACTTAAAATTAACTAAAAAAGAACAAGATGAAAATTGCTTGGGGAAGATGAACCTAGGTAAATAGGTTTGCTTATTTAGATGAAAAGAGCAGTCGGATTTGCTCTCTCTCTCTCTCTCCTCTCTCTCTCTCTCTCTCTCTCTCTCTCTCTCTCCTCTCTCTCATTACATTGTCATTCGCAATTAGATGTACTGGTAAAAGTCAGAAGGGCGTAACTTCTGGGTGCATTTTGGAACGAAGTCTGCTACAATTCATTGCGTCTGCGACCCATTCTTAGCATATGAGTGGCATCGCCTGGCATTGATACTTTTTCATTGACAACGAGACCTTCCTGTTATTCTGAATACTACAATGGTAAGCTTTCTGTACAGTACCTATGTTCTTATTCTCTTTTTTCCATCTTGCTTTCCACCCTCTCTTGACAATTGTAGGACTGTGCACCTGCGAAGTTTTCCTCCTGTAACGCTTTTGGAACTTTTCTACTCTCAATTTCTCTCTAATGGGGTATTATAAGGAATTTTAGCCAAAAGAGATCAGGTGGGGATACGGGACACCTTTTGACGTCGGGTTGTCAGAGAGAGAGAGAGAGAGAGAGAGAGAGAGAGAGAGAGAGAGAGAGAGAGAGAGAGACTACCAGTGATAATCTGGTACTTATTTGTGTAATCATGTGCATTAACAAGAAGTGATGTTTGAACCATTATAATTTGGGTTTCATTTTTCCTTTGCATCAGTGAATGGATGATTAAAGAGATGATTGAACAAAGAAGAAGAAAAAATAAAAAAAGTTTTGAATAACTTCATTGTTAAATGACAGAAAACATAGCGAATCATTACACTTCAGGGCCATACCGAGGGATCGAATGAATCATTCAGAATTTGATGTAACTAGGAATCATTTCTCACATAATTCTGTTAACTCGGTTTATAAAAGAGAGTATTATCACCGCTCCAGCTGGAAGGGTCACTCAGAGTGAGAACACTTCTCTGAGACTGTTTTTGAAAGAAATAATCGGTTCCGGAGGAAATTTGAGTTTAATGAATTCGAGGTTCCCCAACAATTTAGGCGGCAGATGTCTCGATGCTGCTTGGAGACCCCTTGTGTGGGTGAGAGCCCTTCCTAAAATTGAATTTTGGGGGTAAAATGTCCGGTAATTTTAATACTGACTCTCCTGAGACCTGCCACAAATAGGTAAAGATATTGTTGCTTTTGTTTTGGCTATTTTAATTTTTTATTCATTCAGGATATAAGGTTAATAAGACATAAACTAATGCCCCTTTTCTATCCCAGATCCGAAGAAAACAAGTAAGAGGAGCAAGGAGGAAGGTTTGGGAATAATTCACTGAATGGAACTCCTGACTTTAATTTCCTTTAATCGCTTTTGAGAAGTTTGCAGAAATGATTAGCCAGATGCTGGAGTGTTTGACGTTGCACGGAACAACAGTCCATAACTCTCAGCCCTTCCAGAGCAAGCGAACAGGATTAACAGTTGATTCTTAAAGCCGATCGACGCTGAACCGGATCAGAATTGCAAAAAAAAAAATTCTTTTCGTCTCGATCTGATGTGGGTCGGTAAAGTTCGCTCTCGCCTTTTAATTGTTTCTATTGGTGATAAGAATAATGTAGTAGTAGGATAAAAGGAAGGTACGAGAGGTGGAGAAGAATGAGAGGAAAATAAATTTAAAAGTGCAGTCACTTTTCTTCGCTTTTAAAAAACTACTGTAGGCATATTAATCCACAATGCTAGCCATGAGGGAACTTTTCTGTCATCAGTTCCCAGATGTTTTGTAGAGCAACTTTTGTGCTGACGTTGCTTTACCTGGCCTAGCTTTTTAAGGTTTTTTGTTCCCAATTCAGATTTAGAATATTCAGTCAGCTTTGGCTTTTTTTCACAGCTATCAGTTTTCTCACATAGACAACGAAATTCACACTTTCATGAAAGTTAATTATTTATTCTTTAAGCTTGACAGAGATTGCATTGCTGTTTGAAAGTGTCCTGCCCCAATCCCTTAATATTTTGAGACTTTTCAACCCATTTCTATGAATGTTAGTACATAGATTTTCTCATGCTCGTATAATTTTAGGTATCTGTATTTTGCTTTATTAGTTTTTGCTTGGGAGCCTCCAGTTCTTTATATCTTTTTGATGCGGGTGTGGGGGCTTGTTTTATTTAAACGTGTGGACACGTGATGTACTACTACTACTACTACTACTACTAATGATAATAATAATAATAATAGTATTGAGTCCTCTTCGTGTAAGAACCTGGGTTCGATTTCTAAGCGAGGAGGAACGATTCCAACTGATTCCGTGATAACCCACTGGACTTATATTGACCTGAGCAAAGTATGGAAATTCACTGCTTGTGGTATGTTTCATCGCATTAAGCTGCTCTGGGAACTGAGAGGTTTAATACCCACTTGAACCACTGCCTTCCCCTATGGGGGAGCTGGGGAAGGGGGCATATAGGTGAAAAGACCGGAACATCTACGAACGCATAGTTCTCAGCAGTTAGCCATAATCGCGCTATAGCTACCAACAACATGGCCACCACCGTGGTTGAGTTTTATATGTTGCAGTTAAGAGTTTCATGGGCCGTGGCTGAGGCCACCACCGAACAGAAAACTCGATTGAGTTTTAAGTCTTATTGATAAGGATCCCAAAAAATCTTCATCTTAGTAATGGGACGTGTTTTGAAAACTGTTCAAAGATAAGGAAAAACAGTAAAGACGATTTGATTATTATATTATATATTTGGGAATGTAGAGTTGCCAGATATTGTTTTTAATTTTTAAGAGTTACTGTTATTGTTTATCCAGGGACACGACTTAAACAATGAGGTTTACATATATGAACCTACACGTTTTATACAGCAGATAAACCAGAGGAATATTATGTAAAACATTGAGATCCGTAGACAGTAAAACTAACGAGATAAAATACCCTTTTGGCCGGAAATATCTCTTTTGGAAGATGAAAGGAAGTGAACAATGGTAAATGTCTGGGTCACATGGCACAGAAATTTCACTTCGTTCTTTTTCCGTCCATTTTTTTGGTTAAGAGAAATGTCCAGTCGGTAAGTATTTTCTGGTATATTTTTTCTACTGCCGTTCCGTCCTACACAGCAATTTAATCACGGCAGACTGCTGCCTTTTTTTTCTCACGACTTTGCTCACTACAGTTTTGGATTGAATTATAGTTTTTTAATATTTTATTGATTTAATTTTTAAGGGGACGATTTTAGTAGATCTTATTATGTGAATTATTAATGACTTTTTAGACATTATTCTGATTCTTCAGATATGAGTGTCAGACCTTTTAAAGTCTCTGTTTGAAATTTGTAAAGGTAGTACTCTGAGTGCAGAATTTGCGCTGACTCATATATATATATATATATTATATATGATATATATATATATATATATATATATATATATATATATATATATATATATTATATATATTATATATTTATACATATATATATTATAATATATATATATATATATATATATATATATATATATTTTTATATATATATATAATATATATATATATATATATATGATCCATGAATTTCAGATATAGTAAAAAATGTATGACAGGACGTATAATGATGCCCAAGTTTCATTCTGGATTAACAGCATTTGGTACAAATCAGACGATGGATGAGATTTGACCATTTTGGAAACAGAGGCGATCGAGATGTCCTCAAGGAGCAAAGGGGAAGCCCTTCCCTCCTCGACGACCTCTTCCCCCATAATTTGAATCCTGGAGCCTCTGTTCCCCTCGTTGGATTCCTCCCTCGCTGCGTTCCTTTCCCCTCTGCTGCTTAGCGAATGCATTCCTCCCTCAGTCTTTCTCGTGATCTTGTGGATTCCAAGTTTCTGATTAATCGTTCAAGTTTTTTTTTTTTTTTTTCAGTTACAGGTCGGATTTTGCTGATCCATCTCTCACGCCAAGAGAATGTAAAGGCATTGTCCGTTTCCAGCTCAATATAATTCGATTAATATGGAAATTAAATTTGCGTAGAATTCTGTCAAGAAATGTAGCAGCTACTTTGGAAATGGCTTGAGTTTATGACACTGATTTACATGCTGATTGAAACTCTCTCTCTCTCTCTCTCTCTCTCTCTCGCCTCTCTCTCTCTCTCTCTCTCTCTCTCTCTCTCTGTTCGACGGCCAATAACATCATTATTGCCTACAGCAGGCAACGAGAATCGGGTCCACATCTCCAAGGCCAGAATGCAGAAGCTTCGGTGTTTACGGAGTCATGAAGCTAGTCTGCCCCGCTTCATTCACCCTGAAGTTTGTAACGATATTTCATTCAGAAAACAACTTAGCAATGTGGAAGAGAATGAACAAAAGGTTTAGTATATCTGCAACTAGATCTGTGTAAAATGCGAATTATGGTTGATACAGTTACGCACCGATTAGAGCATATACCAAAGTGTACAAATTCATTTATATCCAAGACTCGGTGGATGGCATGAAGGCATAATTTTTATATTCTTCTTATTTTAAATCTGAAATGCAGACTTGGGAGGAGGAATGCGAAATTCGGCAAAATCGGGAGTTTTCTTGGCAAATGTCCAAGAAATTCTCGCTTGTGATTTTCCTTTTGCATGAGAATGTGTTTTCTTCGACGATCCTGAATTCCAAGTTACATTCATGTTTTGGCTTCCGAAGCAGAACTTGAGGTTGAGTGTAATTCAGAGAGAGTGAGTTTTGTTATAAAAAGTCCATTTAATACTGAAAAATATATACCACCGGGGGTACATGTACCCCGGGTTAGGAACCCCTGTTTTAAGGTCTCAACCATGTGGCTGAACGCAGATCTTAAACTGCTGCATCTGTGGAAACGTGAAAAGATACTGAAAACTAGGAAAAACATACTAGATATTAAAAGATCATTCCAGTACTGTTGTTAGAAGTGAATTCTATGCGTACTGGTAAATTAACTCTACTTGAAATGATGTTAAAAGAGATCTCATTATAATTTTATGCTGTCTTATAATTTAGCGTTCGTTTTTGTGTTACATTTTATCATAATTTTTTGAAGATCGATGATAGCACAAAAGAAATTAAAAATAAGAAACGCTTATTTCATTTACACCTCGAATGGGGTTTTTGGGGTGAATGATATATATATATATATATATATATATATATATATATATATATATATATATATATATATATATATATATATATATATATATATATATATTATATATATATATATATATATATATATATATATATATATATATATATATATATATATATATATATATATATATATATATATATATATATATATATATATATATATATATTTCCTATGTGTACCCATCATGACTTTAGTTTAATATGTATTCACAGAGATGGTTTTCGTGTAAGTTTTTCCATTTACAGTTTTTTGTCGGTTTTTCAGCCAACAAGGTCTTCTTGAAATATATTTTCAATTTATTAAC
>NC_061100.1:2691868-2697037 GCF_015104395.2 Macrobrachium nipponense | reverse complement strand
TGTGTATGTGTGTGTAACAACAACCTACTTAGCTAAATGCTGAGGAGGCATAAACAACAGCAGAAAAACGCATCCTGGTTTAAGCAAAACCTAACTACAATGACGAAATCGAAGAAACTTTAGGCAGCGAACCCAATATTCGGAGAGAATCGCGGGCCAAAATTGGCAACTATTAATGGGCCATTAATAGTTATTATTTTTCCAACTCATTCTCATCAAACCATTTGCCGTCTAAAATTTTAAACTATCTGAATTATTCATGAATGATTCCCACTGAATAATTCACACAGCTGAAAAGAATGAGTCAGACTAAGCCAGAATGTATATAAAGGACTAACTGTTATCTTATAAAACTGGCGTCACAACTGCAATAAAACCCAAAAAATCAATCATCTTACAAATAACATAATTTATCCTCCTTGTTCCTCTTGGCCCTCCAACCCGTATCCCCCCACCCATAACACCCATCCATGGCCAGTCCCTCGACACGGGTTAGGGAAGTATAATCTCAGTTTAACCAGACCACTAAGCTGATTAAAGCTCTCGTAGGGCAGGCCCGAAGGATTAGATCAATTGGTTACCTAGCGACGGGACCTACAGCTTACTGTGGGATCCGAACCACGTCATATCGAGATATCGATTTCTAATCACCAGAAACAAATTCCTCTGACTCCAGGTTGGCAGAGCAAGGAATCGAACTCGGGACTACCGAATCGGTAGGCAAGCACGTAAACCACTCGTCCGACGAGGAATCAGGTACTCCGTGTGGGATGGAGAAATTCTCTATAGCTTATTTCCTCTGGGTTCATAAAAGGTAATTTGAAATAAATGTCATAAAATAAGTGCATGACAATAAAGAAATAACCATCTATGACGTCATTTCAATCGGTTTCTGAAATGAAATGCTTCCGAAGGAGTAAATCCCAGTCACAAAAATGCCCACAAGCAAGAACTGTGATAAATCAGTGTTTTCAAAGAACCACAAATGGAGCAAAAATAGGATTATGAGTTTGAATAAATGATGCTCCCTCGAGAAGAGTACAACGCCAGAAGTCAGTCAGGAGAAAAAGTACAGTGCATTAATATGCCTTAACATATTCCCACTCTATTTATATTCCACGTTTCGATATGGACAGGAAGAATTATCTAGAAGGAAAATAACACACGAGATATAAAAACGCAAATACTAAGAAGAGCAGTTCTACATAGGAAATATCTATAATAGTTAATAAATTGAAAATATATTTCAAGAAGACCTTGTTGGCTGAAAAACCGACAAAAAACTGTAAATGGAAAAACTTACACGAAAACCATCTCTGTGAATACATATTAAACTAAAGTCATGATGGGTACACATAGGAAATATATATATATATGATATATATATATATATATATATATATATATATATATTCTATATATATATATATTTATATATATATATATATTATCATATATAATATATATATATATATCATTCACCCCAAAAACCCCATTCGAGGTGTAAATGAAATAAGCGTTTCTTATTTTTTAATTTCTTTTGTGCTATCATCGATCTTGAAAAAATTATGATAAAATGTAACACAAAAACGAACGCTAAATTATAAGACAGCATAAAATTATAATGAGATCTCTTTTAACATCATTTCAAGTAGAGTTAATTTACCAGTACGCATAGAATTCACTTCTAACAACAGTACTGGAATGGATCTTTTAATATCTAGTATTGTTTTCCCTAGTTTTCAGTATCTTTTCACGTTTCCACAGATGCAGCAGTTTAAGATCTGCGTTCAGCCACATGGTTGAGACCTTAAAACAGGGGTTCCTAACCCGGGGTACATGTACCCCCGGTGGTATATATTTTTCAGTATTAAATGGACTTTTTATAACAAAACTCACTCTCTCTGAATTACACTCAACCTCAAGTTCTGCTTCGGAAGCCAAAACATGAATGTAACTTGGAATTCAGGATCGTCGAAGAAAACGCATTCTCATGCAAAAGGAAAATCACAAGCGAGAATTTCTTGGACATTTGCCAAGAAAACTCCCGATTTCTTTTGCCTAATTTCGCATTTTCCTCCTACCAAGTCTGCATTTCAGATTTTAAAATAAGAAGAATATAAAAATTATGCCTTCATGCCATCCACCGAGTCTTGGATATAAATGAATTTGTACACTTTGGTATATGCTCTAATCGGTGCGTAACTGTATCAACCATAATTCGCATTTTACACAGATCTAGTTGCAGATATACTAAACCTTTTGTTCATTCTCTTCCACATTGCTAAGTTGTTTTCTGAATGAAATATCGTTACAAACTTCAGGGTGAATGAAGCGGGGCAGACTAGCTTCATGACTCCGTAAACACCGAAGCTTCTGCATTCTGGCCTTGGAGATGTGGACCCGATTCTCGTTGCCTGCTATAGGCAATAATGATGTTATAGGCCGTCGAACAGAGAGAGAGAGAGAGAGAGAGAGAGAGAGAGAGAGAGAGAGAGAGAGTTTCAATCAGCATGTAAATCAGTGTCATAAACTCAAGCCATTTCCAAAGTAGCTGCTACATTTCTTGACAGAATTCTACGCAAATTTAATTTCCATATTAATCGAATTATATTGAGCTGGAAACGGACAATGCCTTTACATTCTCTTGGCGTGAGAGATGGATCAGCAAAATCCGACCTGTAACTGAAAAAAAAAAAAAAACTTGACCGATTAATCAGAAACTTGGAATCCACAAGATCACGAGAAAGACTGAGGGAGGAATGCATCCGCTAAGCAGCAGAGGGGAAAGGAACGCAGCGAGGGAGGAATCCAACGAGGAGAACAGAGGCTCCAGGATTCAAATTATGGGGGAAGAGGTCGTCGAGGAGGGAAGGGCTTCCCCTTTGCTCCTTGAGGACATCTCGATCGCCTCTGTTTCCAAAATGGTCAAATCTCATCCATCGTCTGATTTGTACCAAATGCTGTTAATCCAGAATGAAACTTGGGCATCATATACGTCCTGTCATACATTTTTACTATATCTGAAATTCATGGATCATATATATATATAATTTTTATATATATATATATATATATATATATATATATATATAATAATAATATAGTATAAATATAAATATATATATATACTATATATATATATATATTATATATATATATATAATATATATATATATATATATATATATATAGATCAGCGCAAATTCTGCACTCAGAGTACTACCTTTACAAATTTCAAACAGAGACTTTAAAAGGTCTGACACTCATATCTGAAGAATCAGAATAATGTCTAAAAAGTCATTAATAATTCACATAATAAGATCTACTAAAATCGTCCCCTTAAAAATTAAATCAATAAAATATTAAAAAACTATAATTCAATCCAAAACTGTAGTGAGCAAAGTCGTGAGAAAAAAAAGGCAGCAGTCTGCCGTGATTAAATTGCTGTGTAGGACGGAACGGCAGTAGAAAAAATATACCAGAAAATACTTACCGACTGGACATTTCTCTTAACCAAAAAAATGGACGGAAAAAGAACGAAGTGAAATTTCTGTGCCATGTGACCCAGACATTTACCATTGTTCACTTCCTTTCATCTTCCAAAAGAGATATTTCCGGCCAAAAGGGTATTTTATCTCGTTAGTTTTACTGTCTACGGATCTCAATGTTTTACATAATATTCCTCTGGTTTATCTGCTGTATAAAACGTGTAGGTTCATATATGTAAACCTCATTTGCTTTAAAGTTCGTGTCCTCCTGGAATAAACAATAAACAGTTAACTACTGTAAAATTAAAAATTAAAAACAATAGTCTGGGCAACTCTACATTCCCAAAATATATTAATAATAATTAATCAAATCGTCTTTATGTTTTTCCTTATCTTTTTGAACAGTTTTCAAAACAGTCATTACTAAGATGAAGATTTTTTGGGATCCTTATCAATAAGACTTAAAACTCAATCGAGTTTTCTGTTCGGTGGTGGCCTCAGCCACGGCCCATGAAACTCTTAACTGCAACATATAAAACTCAACCACGGTGGTGGCCATGTTGTTGGTAGCTATAGCGCGATTATGGCTAACTGCTGAGAACTATGCGTTCGTAGATGTTCCGGTCTTTTCACCTATATGCCCCCTTCCCCAGCTCCCCCATAGGGGAAGGCAGTGGTTCAAGTGGGTATTAAACCTCTCAGTTCCCAGAGCAGCTTAATGCGATGAAACATACCACAAGCAGGGAATTTCCATACTTTGCTCAGGTCAATATAAGTCCAGTGGGTTATCACGGAATCAGTTGGAATCGTTCCTCCTCGCTTAGAAATCGAACCCAGGATCTTACACGAAGAGGACTCAATACTATTATTATTATTATCATTAGTAGTAGTAGTAGTAGTAGTAGTACATCACGTGTCCACACGTTTAAATAAAACAAACCCCACAGCTGCATCAAAAAGATATAAAGAACTGGAGGCTCCCAAGCAAAAACTAATAAAGCAAAATACAGATACCTAAAATTATACGAGCATGAGAAAATCTATGTACTAACATTCATAGAAATGGGTTGAAAAGTCTCAAAATATTAAGGGATTGGGGCAGGACACTTTCAAACAGCAATGCAATCTCTGTCAAGCTTAAAGAATAAATAATTAACTTTCATGAAAGTGTGAATTTCGTTGTCTATGTGAGAAAACTGATAGCTGTGAAAAAAAGCCAAAGCTGACTGAATATTCTAAATCTGAATTGGAACAAAACCTTAAAAAGCTGGGCCAGGTAAAGCAACGTCAGCACAAAAATTGCTCTACAAAACATCTGGGAACTGATGACAGAAAAGTTCACTCATGGCTAGGCATTGTGATTATATGCCTACAGTAGTTTTTTAAAAGCGAAGAAAAGTGACTGCACTTTTAAATTTATTTTCCTCTCATTCTTCTCCACCTCTCGTACCTTCCTTTTATCCTACTACTACATTATTCTTATCACCAATAGAAACAATTAAAAGGCGAGAGCGAACTTTACCGACCCACATCAGATCGAGACGAAAATAATTTTTTTTTTTGCAATTCTGATCCGGTTCAGCGTCGATCGGCTTTAAGAATCAACTGTTAATCCTGTTCGCTGCTCTGGAAGGACTGAGAGTTATGACTTGTTCAGTGCAACGTCAAACACTCCAGC